>NW_027664768.1:50000-79500 GCF_963921795.1 Nannobrachium achirus | reverse complement strand
CTCAGGGGATGACATTTCTAAAAAGGCCCTTTTGGTGAAAATATTGAAAATAGCTGAAAATATCCGAGGGCAATTCTTTCAACATAAGATGCTGCATTCAAGTTCAGGAGAGTTTGGACAAGGCAATTCTTTTGAATGCTGCCTTCAGGTATGGCATGGAAAGAGGGGGCATTTGCATTTATTTCATCATAGTAAAAACTGCATTCATGGTCTGGAGAGGACACTTTTTACAAACTGATAAAAGGGCAGGGGCTCAAGTCCCCTTTGATGTCTATGTGTGCACGTGCCTGTACCCGACACCGACATAGATGATATACAGACATCAGTGTCAGAGACCCGTACATGCACACACACGCTAACGCAGCTAAGTGTTCGTTCGCAAAAAAAGAGCATTGAGACTTTCCGAGTACAACATGATGAAAGGCACCTCGAAATAACCTTGGAACACAACGTTTTCATTACATTATTCAGCAGTTACGGGAAACAAGCACGTTTAGTTTTTCATTGAATATTCTAAAGTAGGGGAATAATATTCACGGTGGCTTTTCAACATCCTTTAAACTGATTATTATTATTAATGTTACAATGTTATTTTCTTTCCATTTCATCCTATAACCGTTTGGCCATTGGCCGTCCTTTGCCTTGGCCCCGGCGTCCGTTTCTCTTGGCGAGCCGAGCGGCTTGGCTAATCTGAGCGCCGCAGACTCTGCTGTCGCCGTCACTCTGGTGACAGAAGGGGGATTCCAGAGCGCTCGCGGAAAAGCTTGGCCTTCTCCGTTGCTCGTGGCGGGCAGCGCGCCTAAAGATCTGCTACCCTAAAAGACCCGCCGTGGCCGTGGCCATGATCCTGCCCTGTGTATCAAAACAGCATCCCGGTATCCGCAGTGGAAGCTTGTGATTGGCTGAACCGGAGGTAGGGGAGCGCTCCGTTGTGTTCGCCTGGACCGCGCGGATTTGACGAAATTCGGGGGGCTGAAGATTTACTATTCTGTCCATAACGGCACATAAGTCGGTAACGGCGCTGAGTCGGCTCATGCGACCGTCGCAAACGCTCGACAATGATGTTTCATAACATATATAATCATAAACATCCTATATTTATAAGGTCAAGTATTATACTTAATAATTGGGATTAATTAAGAACCATTATCATAGTTATAATAGGCCTACATTTACAGTAGTTTAGGCATTTTGGTTTGATAAGGTTGTGGGCAGAACAATTTGTCATTGTTTGTTATTTGACTATTTTTACTTTAATTATAATTAAAGACACTTCATAGTGAATTAGTGATTATAATAAATAGCCTATGTCATGATTGCTAGATCAGATTGTGTTTATAATATAACGCCGGCGTGCCTCCATCATCTCCCACCGAAAACAAGCGCTCCCCCCCCTTGTTCCATTGTCGAAACCGGGATGCTGTTTTGATCCACGCTCCTGCCCTGCTCCGTCTTATTAGCAGGGGTCTTCAACGTTTTCAGGCCAAGGACCCCTTAGCTGAGAGAGAGATGAAGCAGGGACCCCTTAGTTGAGAGAGAGATGAAGCAGGGACCCCCACAACCTGTTCATAGATTCCATATAGTGTATTTTGGATTCATGTCAATGTGTGTTTTCAGATATTTATCCACTTGAACCGTCAATACTTAATAAACTTGACCTTTCACTCTGTACTTAGTTAGCACTTTTCCCCCCTCTACACCAAAACTCTTTGCCTAAAATAGCCGATCTGCAAGCTCACAGCGCCTCGAGGCGTTGTGAGCTTGTAGATCTGCTATTTTTGGCAAAAGTTCTCTGAATATGGACACTAGGGTTGAAGTGAGTTAATATAAAAAGGGGAGTTTCTATCACACAAAGATTTGGAGGACCCCCTGTAGTAACTCTGAGGACCCCCCCTAGGGGTCCCGGACCCCCTGTTGAAGACCCATCATGTCCTGTAGCCTCGCAATCACTTCTTTGTATTGTCGCCGAGGTTCAAAGCTAAAATAGCCGCGAACAAGCGGTCCACCGCAACTTTGTTTCTTTCTTCTTGGTGGCAGCCTAGAAAAACGTAACGGCTACCCTGCTACTACTCCGTATGAGCCAATCATATTCTTCTTCCTCTTTTCTTGGGCTTCAAAGCGCCGTGATCAAATGCACCTCTTTTTATAGTTCGATTCATCACACAGAACACAGAGGTAGAGGTAGCCTTTGAGTGCCAAGCTTAACTCTCAAATACCGGGAACGCGCCCGAGTCGCGCCCGAGTCGCGTTAGATTTGAACCACTTTAACCATTATTTTATGCCTTAACTATTGAAAAATAGCAGATATACAAGCTCACAGCGCGGCACCGAGTGCCGCGCTGCGAGCTTGTAGATCTGCTATTTTTGAAAAATCGTGAAAATGTGTGCAAGTCTTTGAATTATCTTTGACCCGATCTTTGACCCGACTTCTAAAATCCTTCTCTAAATCAGCTGTTCTCAAACTTTTTCATGTCAAGGAGGACCCCCCAAAATTACATTTATTTGGGGCACAGACCCCCCATCTCAAAATATGTTGTTCCCAGGGACCACCCAGAAATAAATATTTGAGTTACAAATGTTCGCTGTTAAGTAGATATATTCAAAGACTTGCAAAAAAATAATAATCATGAATTAAAAAAAATAGCAGATCTACGTGAGCTAGTAGATCTGCTATTTTTCAATAGTTAAAGCAGTCAATAATTCTAGGCCTAAATGTGTTAACCCCATTTAGGCCTAGGATTATTGAATGCTTTAACTATCGGAAAAATAGCAGATATGCAAGCTCCGAGTGCCGCGCTGCGAGCTCGTAGATCTGCTATTTTTTGAAAAGTCTTGAGAATTTGAGCAAATCTTCGAATATATGTGTTTTTAAAGCGAACGTTTGTAACTCAAATTTTGCTTCTGGGTGGTCCCTGCCCTGGAACTAAATATGTTGAATGGGGGGGGTCCGTGGCCAAATACATGTCATTTCGGGGGTCCTTGACATGAAAAGGTTTGAGAACAGCTGATTTAGAGGAAGGATTTGGAAGTCAGGTCAAAGATCGGGTCAAGGATACTCAAAGTCTTGCACACGTTTTCACGATAAAAAAAAAAAAAAGGTAATTCTGCTATATTTCAAAAGTTCAAATCTTAACGCGACACGGGCTGCGGTTCCGGGGTCTTTGAGAGTTAAAAGCCGGGTCTCGGTGGGTCAAAAAAGAAAAAAGTACATCAGCCTGCACTCTGGGAGCGAGCCTCCCCCCCCCCCCCCCCCCCCCCCCCCCCCCCGCCTCACAATGTGGTCCTGATGAAACGACGGGACGTAGGGGTTTTAGGGGGTCTGTGCGAGGGGTGAGTGGGGGGGGGGGGGGGGGTGAGCAGGGAGGGGAGGGTAGGGCTGGACGTACGTGACTGGGGGGGGGGGGGGGGGGCCCCGCCCCGCCCGCCACTGCTGTGAGGCTGATTTGAGGTGAAGCGTTTGAGGTGACGGGGGGATCCTGTAGCGAGGCTTTGATTCAACCCCCCCCCCTCGAGCCCCCCAGAATACCGAGGGCTTTGCCTTGCTGTCTAGGGGCGGTGAGATGATAAACCCCCCCCTCCGGTGGGGGTCCCCGCGGACGCCCAGCGGCAGAGAGAGAGAGAGAGAGAGAGAGAGAGAGAGAGAGAGAGAGGAGAGAGAGAGAGAGAGAGAGAGAGAGAGAGAGAGAGAGAGAGAGAGGTTTTTTGGGGTTTGGAGAGCCGGAGTGGAGCGGGGAGGTTGGTTGGGGTGCGGGGGGGGGATACAGGGACGTGCAGAGAACGTTAGAGAGGCAGGGGCTGACATTTCTAATATTGGTGGAAATATTGAAAATGTTGGTGTGTCAGAAGTGGGATCCTCCAAGCTTTGAGGTCGGCTATTTTCGGTGCTTGCTACCACACTGAACTGAGCATAATCAAGTGAATACTGGAGATGTGGCGTAACGGCATGGATTTCTACACAGAGAGGGCAATTATTTCAACCATAAGATGCTGCATTCAAGTTCAGGAGAGTTTGGACAAGGCAATTCTCTTGAACGCTGCCTTCAGGTGTGGCATGGGAAGAGGGGGCATTTGCATTTCTTTCACCGTAGTGAAAACTGCATTCATGGTCTGGAGAGAGAGGATACTTTTTACAGACGGATTAAAAGGGCAGGGGCTCAAGCCCCCTTTGATGAGTGCCTGGAGGGGAAGACGCGTTGGGGGAGGCGGGGGGTTCGAGGCTTAGTATGAGGGTATGTGGGCTCAGATGCCAAATTGAGACGTGGGGAGAAGCGTCCGTCAATTTATCTTACCCCTGGATGAATATGGAGGAGAGTGTGTTTTGCGCTTTTGAGCCGAGAAGCAGCGCTGGGAAATCAAGAGCTGACAATAAGCTGGAGAGGAGAGGAGAGGAGAGGAGAGGAGAGGAGGGGAGAGGAGGGGAGAGGAGAGGAGAGGAGGGGAGAGGAGAGGAGAGGAGAGGAGGGGAGGGGAGGGAGAGGAGAGGAGAGGAGAGGAGAGGAGAGGAGAGGAGAGGAGAGGAGGGAGGGGAGGGGAGGGGAGGGGAGGGAGGAGAGGCAGGGGGCGTCAAACCAAAATTCTGGGCCCTGGGTACAAGGATTCACTGTGGGGGGGCCCCCCCATGAATGTTAACTATTGTGAGAGGAGAGGAGAGGTACTCTAGCTGACCTGCCCAGCGCCTCTGGTTCTCAGTGCAATTAGCCCGAGCATCAGTCACACACTGATACAGTTTAATAATGCAGCGCCGTGGTCTCTCTACCAGAGAGAGAGAGAGAGAGAGAGAGGGTATCAAAGGAGTTTACGGGAAGGGTTAGCTAAGCTTGTTGCTTTTTTCCATCCATCTATCCATCCATCCATCTTCAACCGCTTATCTGGAATCGGGTCGCGGGGGTAACAGTTCCAACTGAGACTTCCAGATTTCCTTATCCTGAGCAACTTCCTCCACTCCCTTAGGGGAGTATACTGAGTCGTTCCCAGGCCAGTTTGGAGATATAATCCTTCCATCTGGTCTTTGGTCTGCCACGGGGTCTCCTCCCAGTGGGACGTGCATCGAGGGAGTGCATCTCTCCACTCCGACATGTCTCCTTTCCGACATGTCTCCATTCCGACACTAACCCTATCTCTAACCCTAACCCTAAACCCTTAGGCCCATGGGAGTGTCGCCACTCCGACAATCAGAAGTCAATTGCGGAGTGGCGACATGTCGGAATGGAGAGAGCCTCCCGCATCGAGGACCTTCCTAGGAAGGCGCTCGGGGGGGCATCCATACAGATGCCCGAACCACCTACCAGCTGACTCCTTTCCAAGTGAAGGAGCAGCGGTTTCTATTCCAAGTCTCTCTCGGGTGACTGAACTTCTCACCCTATCTCTAAGGGAGATACCCAGCCACCCGTCTGAGGAAACCCATTTCGTCCGCTTGCACCCGCGACCTTATACTTTGGGGTCAGAAGCGGCGCCGGTCATGTAACTGGAAATGTCTCTCCGATGCATTCTTCGTTCCCTTCTTAACTTTGTAAATATCCTTAAACTGCTGTGCTGCCTCCAGGCGACTTATTTACCCCCCTTGGGATAATAAAGGTATCTGTCTATATAGAAGACCTGGCCCCATGAAGTGTTGGGATTTTGGAGTCGGGGGGTTGCCAATTCCTTCCCAGCCGATGTAAAAGACGGCTTTATTCGTTTCCACGTTTGGCTGCCTCGTGATGACATATTATAAGGGAGATTTGTCAGTGGAAGTACTTCTTCTGGCTGTTTCCTGCTTTAACCCATTTAGGCCTCGAATTATTGAATGCTTTAGCTATAGAAAAATAGCAGATATACAAGCTCAAAGTACGGCACCGAGTGCCGCGCTGCGAGCTTGTTGATCTGCTATTTTGAAAAAGTCGTGAAAATGTGTGCAAATCTTTGAATATATGTATTTTTTAAAGCGAACGTTTGTAGGCTAACTCAAATTTGCTTCTGGGGGGGTCCCTGGAACTAGATATTTTGAGATGCGGGTCCGTGGGCCAAATACAAATATCATTTTGGGGGTCCTTCACATGAAAAGGTTTGAGAACCACTGACACAGTAGTCTCTCAAGAACAGACTAACTGAGCTCCAGTTGAAGTGAAAAGGACCTTTTCTCTGACGATGGCTGGCCAGATTGCTGACATAGAAACATAGGTGAAGAAAAAAACTCTGAAGGATTCAAAAGACACTTATAGAATCGGGTCAAAATTCAAATTTTCACGATTTTTCAAAAATAGCAGATCTACAAGCTCGCAGCGCGGCACTCGGTGCCGCGCTGTGAGCTTGTATATCTGCTATTTTTCTAATAGTTAAAGTTGTACTATGTAACTTTTTTTATAAAACAAATCTTAAAATTACTATTAAATCACAAAAGTTTTAGAAGATCCGCGCCGTGAATTTCAGCCTGTAAAGCCTTCTCTATATGTAAACTGAGATCCTTGCCGTGGACCGGATCTCGCGCCAAAATTGCGTCATCACACTACCGGCCAATCACAGCGAGGGTTATACAACTGCCGGCCAATCACAGCGCATCTTGAAGTGGGGTCGCTATGGCAGCCATATTTGTTGTCGCCCGTTTGTACCATCCCTTCTCTAGGTAATTTCGCCTACCAGGCAGGGTGAAGGAGTCCGTATCTCTGGAATTACTGAACGCACAGGAACAAGGGACCCCTTAAAAGATAGATCTCAGCGAGGTGGAGGCAGACGCGGGGTCTGAAGGTACGAAAAACGGACGAAAGACGCGGACGCGACCGCGGTTTGCTATAGGGCTAATGACCACTAGTTGGGCAACTTACACAGTATGGCTTTAAAGCATGAATAATGATACACGATAATGTGTGCCCGTTCTGAATGGATTAAGCAGCTGTACTTTTCTCTATACTGTGTATAATCTGTTCTCAGACTAACGTAACATCCCCTCCACACGCAGCACACATAATACCATAAAACAACTGAACTCTGCCGCCGCAGTGGCGCCCAGACAAGGTGATCAGGGGGTGCAGGAAAAAAAAAAAAAAAAAAAGAAAAATACCGCCCCACACAATCGCACCACATAATCCCCCCTCGCATGGCACTGTCTTGTGTGTTGCGCTTCCTCCTTCAATCCGAGGAGTTTGCACTCTCTCTCTCTCTCTCTGTCTCTCTCTCTCTCTCTCTCTCTCTCTTTCAGGGCTGCACTAATCGTGAATGATTCCCCGTGTCTATAGTGTCGTTGCCAGGCCCGGTGAGGGAAGAATCAGGTGCGCTAAGCCTAAGCCTCTTGGAGCTTGGAGGAAGGTGCTCTTATTAAACTCCAGCCAGCTGCTGGAATGTTTTTTTTTCCGCCCCCCCCCCCCTTCACCCCCCTCTCATTGTTAATTGGGGGGAGAGAGAGAGAGAGAGAGAGAGAGACAGAGAGAGAGAGAGAGAGTCTTGAGTCTTGTTCCCTGGAGTTGTTTCTCGGCGCGGAGAAGAAAGGAGAGGAGAGATTACTGCACAGGGGGAGAGGAGAGGCTTTGAAGAGAGACGAGTGTTTTGTAATTTCACCATCCTCTCCTCTCCTCTCCCCTCTCCTCTCCTCTCCTCTCCTCTCCTCTCCTCTCCTCTCCTCTCCCCTCCCCTCCCCTCCCCTCCTCTCCTCTCCCCTCCCCTCCTCTCCTCTCCTCTCCTCTCCCCTCCCCTCCCCTCCCCTCCTCGTGTTCGCGGGCCTAGTTTTCACGGTGTTGACACCGAGCGCCACTTCTTTCTTCTTCTCCTACTTCTTGGAGGAGGGTGGAGTTGGAAGGTGTAGCAGGGATATGGAAGAAGGCCTACGCACAGCCTGGCGACAGTTCAGAGGCTACGCCACCAGAACCACCAGCGGCAAAAACAACATCTCCCCTCCTACCGACCATGTCAGGGTCTTTCACAGAGACAGAAGAGAGGTGGGCATAGGGGTGGGGGGGGGGGGGGGGTGGCAGAAGCCTTGTGGAACAAGGATGAAAGTGTCCTCTTTTGTGTGCTCCGTCCCCCCGTCCCCCCCCCATCCCCAATCCAAAATACCCATCATGTCACGACGACACTTAAGCCGTTTAGGCCCGGAAATTATTTTATACATAAGCTATTGAAAAACAGGGAGATTGTGAAAAGGTTGTGAAAATGTGTGCAAATATATCGAATATGCGAATATATGAGGATGGGGTTATATGAGATGCATAAAAGCGTGGTTCCTGTGTAAATAAGCCGTAAGGAGGCTTTCTAGGATCTCCATTTAGTTGACCTTGTACCAGTGATTTGCGCTGTCATGAAACTGTACTTTTATTTTTGTTCTATTGCAAGCATCTAATAAATAAATCAATCAAATGTATTTTTTAAAGCGAACATTTGTAACTCAAATATTTGCTTCCGGGGTGGTCCCTGGAACAACATATTTTGAGACGGAGGGTCCGTGGCCAAAACACATATCATTTATGGGGGTCCACGACATGAAAAAAACAACTGACGTAGAAACATAGGTTAAAAAAATTACGAAAAAAAAAATACAATCGGGTCCAAATATTGCACCGATTTTCAAGATGTTTCAAAAATAGCAGATCTACAAGCCGCGCTGCGAGCTTGTATATCAACAGTTAAAGCACAAAATAACGCGTGATAATACGTTCCCCGGTCTATATGGGTTAGAAACTCCTACATGTGTGGCATGGATGGCACCGTGTGGTGCATGCAGGCTGGCACAGGCTGGCACAGGCTGGCACAGGCTGGCACAGGGGATGGAGGAGGAGGAATCTTCGTTGTTTCTCCACCTCTGCCTCGATCCAACGACCAAAACACAAGAGTGGTTTTCTGAAAGCCAGCAGGGACCAAGACCCAAGGGCCAACATTCTGTTTTGTAGTTATTGGTTCAGATTGGCCCCGGTTGGCCCCGCTTGGCCCCCTTAACTCAAGCCCTCTTTTCCACTGGGGAAAGGAAAGCCCCCCCCCCCCCCCCCCCCCCCCCCCGGCTGGCCGGCACTGCTCGAAAAAAGAAAAAAAGAGAAAACTTGCGGCTCAGTGGTGGAAAAAGTACTCACATTTTCTACTTAAAGGGGAACTCCACCACTTTTCAACCTATGTTCATATAATTCACCCTTTGTCTAGTCCCGCCCATTGTCCTGCCCCTCTCCACACCCATTGGTTGCTTTGACTTGGAGGGACATTCAGTGGGACATTCCATCCACTGCCATGTTAATTCAGTTGCTTCATATTGTTATTCTGTGTGCTCAATTCTAATGTCAAACTTTGTTTCAGTCAATTGGAGCTGCTCAGTGCAGCATAGTGAATCAGCATGTTTTTAAATGTTTTTATTTCTCCAAAGATTATGTTTTAGCTAATTCAACATAAAAAGGCGGAACCAGGGCGGGACAAGGCAGATAGAGCCTGCTGGTTTGGTCAGTCAGGGACCAGCCAGGAGGCTAACAAAGGGTGAATTGGTCCTCACTCAAAAATACTTTTTTTTTTTTTTTTTTTTTCTCAGAGGAGGGCTTTGGGCAGGTCAGAAACCCATCGTCTTGTGACATCATCGATTGCCAATCCAGCTTATAGAAACTGCAGGCTTTCTATTCCTGAAAAGTTGCAATTTTAAAGTGGAAGGCCATTGTTCTCGCGATAATACAAATCTAAATATTTTTTTTTCAAAAATATTGATTAATTTTTTTTGGGGGGGGAAAATGATGATGTCACAATACGATGGATTCTGAACTTCCCACAGCTCTCCTAGGAGCCTTGGACTGAGTAGGAAAGAATTGTGTAATAATTTTATTTTGAACATTAGTGAGGATCTATTATATGAAGACAGGTTGAAAAGTGGTGAACTACTCCTTTAAGTACAAGTATCATTACTGCATTGTAGAAGTACTCTGTACAGTCCAGAATTCAAAATGTACTTGAGTAAAAGTAGAAAATTATTGAAATCAAAATGTACTTAAAGTACTAAAAGTACAAAATGTTTGAAAACAACCGATCTACAAGCACCTCGCGAGGCGTTGTGTGCTTGCAGATCTGCTGTTTTCACTACTTTTGTGCGTCGGCCTTGTATGATTTGTGAAAGAACGTACACATTTGGAGATACGAGGTTTCCACCCAACAACGACGATATACTAGTGTTGTTGCTGCTCTTATACCACCATTATTACTGGGGTTGGTGGGGGCCAGACAGTAGCCCCCCCGCGGGCCGCAAATGGCCCGCGGGCCACCTATTGGGGAACCCTGTTTTAGAGTGACAGTACCCCTTTAAGTAGAAGTACTTAGTTACTTTACACCACTGCCCCCACTCACTCACTCACTCGTTTGCCTCGTTATCTGCTTGATGTTTTTACATTTCTGTCCGTTTGTTGCGTGCGTCGTCCTCCTCCACTCCTCCTCCATTCTCTTACTCCGTGTCCCCCATTAAAAAAGGCTCGGGATTTGATTCTTTTCTTCTCTGAAGGTATTCTGAAGAGGCCTTTTACAAACCAGGAGAAAGACCCCTGACAAGGGGAGGGGGGAGGGATGGGGGGGAGGGGGAGGGGGGCATAAGGATTTAATGAGCAGCTGGAGTGCAGGAATGTGAGGAGAGAAGAGGAGAGAAGAAGCAGAGGATGTGGCATAGATGGCCCGAGCGTTTTGTAAAAGTTTTCATTTGTAGTTATTTTACTGTAATTTAACAACATAATAACCAGCACAGATAGACAAAGAGACGTTCATGGATTTATATTTAAAAGTAACTTTTATTTTCCCCCCCGGACACAGTGTATGGCAGCTGCATACCCCTGCCATACCCAAATGACGCCCCTGCATTTGGCACACAGTTATATGGAAAACTTTTGGCTATAGGGGCATCGCAGATTTGTCCTAGGAAACTTGTGGGAGCCAATCAAAGTTGAGGTCTCGTTGACTTTACTATACAGTAAAATAATACTAAAAAAAAATATATGCTTTAAGTAGCATGTGAGGGGTCAAACTAGGGGGTTTTCGTGAGTCTGAGTCCAATGCAAACATTTGTTTTGCACGAAAAACTTTCCTTGGGCTAAAAACAAGGATTTAGTGATGAGTCGTCACTTTTCCCAGTTTTGTGGGGTCCGTTTTTCGAAAGGAATGTTTTTCGTGCAAACATTTTCCATATGGCATGTTGTGTGCCAACTGCTTTTAACATGCTTTTATCGTAAAGTACACGATTCCATCAAAATAAGAGAGAGGGCTGTCATGTTTATGACATTTTACGTGACGATTAATTGTCCCACAAATAATTGCGATTAACGATTTAATTGTGTGGTTGTCGCTGAACACTGGAGCATATGAATAAAAGTTACATTTATTGTTTGGCTTTGAAGTTGCAGATATGACACATAACCTACATGTACAAAGGAATGACGGCATATCTAACCAGTAAGACTCCCTAATCGGGAGATAAGCGACTGCCAGGTTGCATGTAAAAAATCGGCCTGATGGTGGCGCTAAATGGTACAGATCCTTATTGATGACATGACTCTGGACATACTGTGTACCGCGTTACGGGATTTTAGGGCAAAATCTGTAGGAGCAGTGTCCAAAGAATGTGTTTGAAGAAATCGGCCTGATGGTGGCGCTAGATGGGACGGATGCATTTTGATGACATGACTGTAGAGATACTGTGTACCACTTTGCATGATTTTAGGGCAAAATCTGTATAGGAGCAGTGTCCAAACATGTGTCTTGCAAGAATCGGCCACATGGTGGCGCTAGAAGAGGGCCATTTGAGAAGTGTGTGTGTGCAAAGTTTGGCATGGATCAGGGCAACGGTGGCAGAGATAAGAGTAGGGGAAAAGTGTGACGTGACGGACAGATGGAGGGACTGACAGCCGGTAGATAGTATAAGTAACTGCGACCTGACGGTCGCAAAGACACCTAAAGGGCGGGGTCCTACCATTTCTTGACCATCTGGCCAGTGATATACGTATATCAGACCAGTTACCCATATATGGAGATTCCTGCGTGATAGTCAACAATGTGATGTCAGAACATGCCCATATATAGCCATTCCCAGATATGCCCTTGATATTGATGATGACAATCGGGACAGGGATCTCCATATATGGGCATAAAACGGACAAGGACGTAATTGATTTGCGAGCGTGATCTGGGAATGCCCATACTGTATATGGGCATGTTCTGACATCACATTTTCGACTATATATGGGCATAAAATATATGGGCATAAAAGGGACATCAGCCAGAGCGTGATGTCAGAGTGGCCCGGCCCCCGCAGCGGCGCGCGCACCATGTGATCGTCAACCGAACTCGCTTTGTCCCTTCGGATCCGTCGCACTAGCTTTAGTCCATGCATCATGAGGTAAAATTAGAAAATGTGTTTATTTAGTAATTTGCCATTGACCCTACAAGGGCCGGTCAGAGTGAACCAAAGGGCCGCATACGGCCCCCGGGCCGCACAATGCCCAGGTCTGCCTTTAAGTAAAACATCTTCCAAGCCTATACTCCCAGTAGCACTGGTTTTAGAGTTAAGAGTGGAGTAAGCAGTGCTGGAAGCCAGAGCAGCAGGTAGCATTATCCCTGCAAGACCCAAATTATTTTCTACTTGCCAAAAGAAAAAAAAAAAAAGAAAAAAAAAAAATCAGATGGTGTTGTAGGAGTCCTAATCAGAGGAAAATGTAATGTTTAAAAGTGTATAATGTTTGTGTAAGGTTTTTATAGCCATAAATCATGCTCTAATTTGCATTTTGGGGATATTTTTCACAATAATGTACAACACATGTACATGTTCTAGACATTCTAATGATCACCCAAAAAAACATTACAGGCATTTTACTTATGTTTTTGTGAGGAATAGCTTCAGTTAAAAAGTAAGATGTTGTTCGTCCAGACGCTGGAATTTCAACTTCTCTGGGAGGTGTGAATGTCAGCCTCTGTGGGGGGTATTTATATGCAAATATCGTGGCCAATGGCATTGTAATACTAAACAATAGGATTTAATGGTGATGTAATGTGAAAAATGAACAGGAAACTAATTATAACATTTTTTTTAAATGATTTAAAAAATGTTGCCAAAAAACAACGCTGGGCCTTGCAGGGTTATTACAGTGGAGAGCAGGGAGAGAACAGATCAGTGTGAAATACAAGAGTCTCTGCTCTGTGCTCTGATCAGAATGGAAGCCCCTGCACAATTACCTTCTTTTCAAATCCTCGGTTGACAAAGAACCTCAAAGAGCTGCTAGCGCTCGCTTTCAACCTCAAACGCCCAGCCGGGAAAGAGAGAGTTCCCCTCTCTCTCTCTCTCTCTCTCTCTCTCCTCTTCTCTCTCTCTCTCTCTCTCTCTCTCTCTCTCTCCCCCGTCCACCATTAGCTTGTTTCTTCCTACTTCGCCTGCAGGCATTTACGCGCTTTTTTTAAAGATGTTAAGAAATTCAATCGCCATAGAGGGAGAGGGAGAGAGATTGAAGGATAGTTCTTTTCTATTTTTCTTTTTTTCCACCTTTTTTGCTCTCTTTTCTCTTTGTGTCGTTGGGAGCAGTCTTTGCTCCGTCCGGTCGGTGCCTTTGTGTTCAGGCTCTGTGAGCCGTGTTCGGGGAGAAAAAAGTACTCACATCCAGGTCATTTTAGGGCCACTTGGCCTTTGGTCTTGTCCATTTTCTTGAGGGCACAAAGGCCCAAATGACAGGGCAGGAAGGCCATCAAGATTTGAGTCCATTGAAAGAGTTTGTTGAATTTAAGGGTTAGGGATGATAAAATAATCTGCAGTGAACTAGATCAATGATGGTATTTACAATCTGATCCATGCTCAGCCTGTACCAGTCAAAGTCACTGGATTGGTTTAAAGATGGGGACTTGGGGGAGTTAAGGTTTCAGAATCTCAACAAAAGACACTGGTGTCTACATGACAAGAAAGAGTCACTGGTGTCTACTGTCTATATATTGACCAGAAAGAGACACTGGTGTCTACATGACAAGAAAGAGACACTGGTGTCTACTGTCTACATATTGACCAGACAGAGACAGAGCAGACGTGGTCCAGTCAGCTGGGGCATTAAGGCCACTGTGGTCTCAGGTCATGCCATTGGTTTGAGGGGCATTAAGGCCACTATGGCCTCAGGTCATGCCATTGGTTTGAGGGGCATTAAGGCCACTGTGGTCTCAGGTCATGCCATTGGTTTGAGGGGCATTAAGGCCACTGTGGCCGTCAGGTCATGCCATTGGTTTGAGGGGCATTAAGGCCACTGTGGTCTCAGGTCATGCCATTGGTTTGAGGGGCATTATAAGGCCACTGTGGCCTCAGGTCATGCCATTGGTTTGAGGGGCATTAAGGCCACTGTGGCCTCAGGTCATGCCATTGGTTTGAGGGGCATTAAGGCCACTGTGGTCTCAGGTCATGCCATTGGTTTCAGGGGCATTAACACAACGGAAGCCAAGGTTTCTAACATTTCTAGCTGTTGCTGGTGCCGCAGTTCACTTACGCTTTATTTTGAAGAGCCTCGGAAGCTTTGTGCGTGTGCACGTGAGTGTCCGCTGACGATTGAGGAAGATAATCCATTTGTTTACAAACGCTCGCGAAACTAAAATCCAAACCGGGCCCGACCATCGCGGTAAAGTGTCGCCGTGAAAACAATCAGATCTCTGCTTTCCTGGCGTTCTTTGCACCTCATTCAGAGATAAAGCCCTTTTTATGTTTCAGCATAGAATGGAATGAGCTGGCCAGATGTATGGAGAACCGAGATGACTGGAAACAACGATGGAGGGCTCGTCTGAGGACCGACCTAGATAGATAGATAGATAGAATGGAAGTGTATGCAGCCTAGATGCTCCATTTTGTTTCTGTGCGAGCCACGTTATGAAGTATGGAACAGGGTCTTTTCACAGGGAACACAACATGCCTGCAGCTGCACGCTGCACAGTTAACTCCCTTGTCTCGTTTCTCAACGAGACAACGTAGTTTTGGCACAGCGACTCCAGTGGCCGTATCTCGTTACTGAACGAGTTTTGGCCCCCAAGTTATTAAGGCCAAACTGAGGGGCAACGGCGGCCATGGCCTTCATGGCCTTCATGAACTTCCTGCCCTGCTCACATCTGTTACTGAAGTAAAAGTATCAATACTGAAATGTAGAGGCACGGTGGCGCCTGCTGTGACTTCTCTGTCGAGGTTGGGCCGCCAATCGCTGTCCCCGTTTCCCTGAAATGTCTTAGAAAAAGGACCAAACAAATCTCTCGCGCCTCTTTACCTTTCTCATTTTGTTGTCATGGCCTGCTGTATGTGATGCACCGGACTCCTTCCAAAATACACAGACTGTGTGGGCATCATTTTAATATCCAATTTGATTGACTGATCATCATTATGTTACATGCTTGCTTTGATTATTTATGGACCGCTGGTCCGCTGCTGCATGCATCTTTGCAAAAAAAAAAAAAAGAAAAGAAAGACACTGGTTTTGGTTACACCCCGCACATCACCCCTGGAATTAATAATCCCTGCTGCATAGCTAAACTCAAATTATTGTATTTGTGTAGTCTATTTGAGAAGCATGAGCACTTTATTTATAGCATTCTAATAAAACCGCAGGTGGGGTTTCCTTGCGCAAATTTGGGTCGGCTGTCTTCGCACGATTAAATAATGAATTAATGCTTGTTTCTGCCTTCAATTCAATTATAAATAAAATCAAACCAACCACTCATTCAGTTAATACTAATACCTAGTCCTAGAATACCTATATAATTAGCAGAAGTGATAGAGTGTCAGTTCATTGTGTCAATTCTGTAAATAAGATGAGTCTATTCAAATAAATGATTTGTGTGGCATGCCATTTTGCTCCATCAGTTTCATTCATTAATTGCACAGCAAATAAAGACCTGATTACTAACGGGACACAGTCATTGTCATGCTGGGATTTCCAAAGAATGAGAAGACCTTTTTTATAGCTTAAACCAAACCATTGTTGAATCAAACGGTGGAGTCTTTCTTTTTCTCCGTGATCGTGATTCGTGCGCGATGCGCGGTGCGCCACACCAAAAAAACAGAGTTGCAAGATACCAACGCATTGCGTCATGGCCTGTCGACAGTTTATACATCTGTTATTTTGGACACATGGAGAGATTGGAGACGGCAGCGCATCAACTCGACATTTCATTGAATGACTCCAGAACGCAAGTAGGCTAGATTACGGTTAATAATATCTATAGAATAAGGCTACAAAACACTTAATAGACTAATTGATTTATTTCTGAGCTAGTAAAACACTTCATAGGTGTTTCCTGAATCTAAAGAACAATCAATGACAACAGCTTCTAACAGAAATAGTGTTTTATTGGTATAATACAACGCACCAAATGCAAATGATCACGCCATGGTTTAACCATATCATAATAAATAGCCAAACATTTCATTATGAAATGTAACAGTATAGGCCTATTTAAACCAAACAAAATATAGTCTGACAGCAATAAAAAGCTAGTATAGAGTAAAGCCGGGTGGAGGATAATGTTGATCGCCCCATAGCTGCTTCAGTTCCCAGACCCTGGTCATTACTCAAGCAATTGCTCTTATTCAAATTTGTATTTATTCTGTGAACTCTCTATTTATTTTTTGTATGACATGTGATAGTTTATCTCCCTTTCTATTTATGCTATCAATCAAAAATCACGCCTGTGGCTGTGGCGCTCTGGCGCGCCATGGACATATATAGGCTACCCGTTGTCTTTATAAAGAAATATAGCCTATAACCCCGATTGTAATAACAGTGGTCAGTAGGCCTACATGCAGGCTATAGTTTTGTCTGTTAAATTATGTTTTATTTCAAGACTATAACAAGCTACAGTAGGCTATATGGGTCCAGTGTATAGGCCTATATTATGCCTCCTCCTTGCGTCATTTCACCCGACCGCATAGCCTATCCATACATGATTATGTATTCATATTGTTTTAAAACAAGCGAACACATTTAAGAAATTACATATAAAAAGAATAAGAAGAGGCCTCGTGAAAATATCCAATCTACAAGCTCACAGCAAGTGAAGAGCGTTGTGAGCTTGTAGATCTGCTGTTTTCACTAGTTGAGTTCCCGGCAGGGAAAACTTCTAATCAATTTGTGTCGGATATAAATTGCGTCTGCTTTCACGGTAATTGGACAATATTTAGGTGGTTGTCAGAAAGAAACATTCATGCATGCACCGTAGCGCACGCACTGTAAGTCACCCAGATAAATCTCTCGTTCTTTTGATTGATTACTTTATTAGCAGTTTGCATATTAAAATCACAGGGACAGGGCAGTAACATTACTTCAGATAGTAACATGTCATGTTAATGTTAATGCATTATGGTTACGTTATGGTATAGGCTACAAAGGCTCTGTCTGGATTCGATCTTGTTGACTTGTTATCCAGTGTGTGTGCGGTTTACTCTGATTGGCGGATCGTTTCATTTTCTGTTGCCGCAACCTCGACAAACACGCGATGGCCTTGGCGCAGTTGGTAGCGCTGTCACCTCCCAGCTAGAAGGTCCTGGGTTCGATTCCCACCGGGCACACCCTTTGGCGAAGAGGGCCTTTCTGTGTGGAGTTTGCATGTTCTCCCCGCGTCCCCTATAGGGTTAAAAAAACATGCAGTAATCCTGTTCTCTATACTGCCTCCCCCTGGCCAGCTGGGGCGCCTGGTGGAGGGGAAAGGAACTGGTTGGAATAACGTGTTCCTTCCATGCGCTACGTCCAAAACCAAGGACACTCCATCCTGTCAGTTGAAAAGAAGCGACTTGGACTCCTCATGCATAGAAGGAAGCATGAGGTCAGTCCGTTGCTCTCCCCAGGTTGGCAGAGGGAGAGCAGAGCCCAGGATTACATTGAAGCAATAAGCCACAAGAGGCGGGTGGTTACCTGGTATTTTACACCAGCTGAGAGGCGTAGGGAGACACGAGGCGCAGCCGAGTGTCTCCAACCCTCTCAGCCGGTGTAAAATACAGGTAACCACAAGCCTCGCGTGGATTATTGCTTTTCTAAAACGGTTACAATATGGCAACATGAAAAATCATAGACATGTACCAATTAAAACTGTTCTTTCACTAATAATTCACTATAAGGTCTGCTCTACAAGAAAGTAGTCCCCAGCTACAAGAAAGTAGTTCCCGGCCAGGCTGCAGAAACAACACAGGTGCAGATAATCGGTGCACTGTGGATCACTGTGGATAGAAATAACACACCTGGGTTTGATATAAACTGATTCAAGGTGTGGGTTATAGTCTCATATACCACAGCAACCAGCCAATCAGAATCAAGGAATGGAACTTGCCGTTTTAGAATAGATAATTGACACCGGGTGAAAAATAGTGGGATTTAAAAAAAGAAAAAAAAAGAAAACAACTGCAATGTAGAAATACTATTGTTGCGATCGATGGCTAAGGCCCTTTAACTGTTGTCCTTCTGCCGTGCACGTGCACACGCCTGTGCTTGCATGCATACGTGCACGCACACACACACACACACACACACACACACACACACACACACACACACACACAC
Organism: Nannobrachium achirus; assembly: GCF_963921795.1. NCBI lineage: Eukaryota > Metazoa > Chordata > Actinopteri > Myctophiformes > Myctophidae > Nannobrachium > Nannobrachium achirus. The sequence continues at coordinate 61,033 of NW_027664768.1, read as the reverse complement.
ACACACACACACACACACACACACACACACACATACACAACATAACGGACGATTGAAAAGGACTTCCTTCCTAACTTAGACTGACGGAACTATTGCGGTATTGACTTTGACCCCTAAGGACCTTCCAGGGAGGGTGCTCATGTGCGTCTGGCCGTGACACGCTTCCTAGTTTCTTCTTCTCTGAGCTGTTTTTTGTTTCTTTCGCACAGATTTTTGACATTGCACTATTAGTTTGTGTTGGTAGTTTCTGAGTATTTTGCTTTGTTTAACAATGCCAGTGAGATACTTGCTGCACTAACTAGCATTGACTGCTATGGTCTCTTTTTGTAAGAGACTTTATGTATATATACTTATATATTATTCGCCCCCTCTATTGATGCACCTTCTCTTTATTGGTACTGTACTGCTCTTGTTTTTTTCCTCCTATCTTTTTTTCTTACTTCTCTGTAACTTTGTAAATAACTGTATACTGCTGTGCTACAACTGGACAACTGAATTTCCCCCTTGGGATAATAAAGGTATCTATCTATCTACACACACACAGAGTCAGCTGACCCCATGTGCTATCAGTTTAACCAGGTCTAGCGGTAAGAACAGGACTAATGAAGCCCCTGAAGTCGGTTTATATATCGTCAATGTCATGTATAGAAACCTTGTATCTCCAAGTTCTCACATTTCTACATTATTTCTTGAAAACAGCCGATCTGCAAGCGCACAACGCCTCGCGGCCGCGAGGCATTGTGTGCTTGCAGATCGGCAGTTTTCACTAGTTTAAAGGACGACTTTGGTTCATATTTTAGATCGTAATTAGAGAAAACCAAAGATGAGTGTTAAAATGTTTTCATTTACTGCTTTCTATTGTTTTAGTGATTTTAACGACACTGATTTCAGTGGGTGGGGGCATCATGCGTACACGTGGCTAAATGTGACTTTTTGGCCCATTCCCATTCCCAAGATGCCCCCAACCACTGAAATAAGAATCTCTAAAACAATAGAAAGAAGTAAATGAAATAATTTTAATTATATTCTTTAATTACAATCTAAAATATGAACCCTTGTTGTAAAAAACTAAAGTTGTCCTTTAAAATCACTAAAATGATAAAAAGCAGTAAATGAAAACATTTTAACACTCATCTTGTCTCTTCTCTAATTACAATCTAAAATATGAACCCTAGCTCATTGTTAAAAAAACAAAACACAAAGTTGTCCTATAAATCATTTTCAAAACCACGAATGCGGAACGAAGGGGTTTGGACTTACAGGGTTTCCACCCGACAACGACCATATATGGTCGAATGATGAACCCCCCCCCCCCCCCCCCTTTCTATGGGGACTGACCGTGGTGACCGTGGTGACTGGGGGGATGAGGGGGGAGGAGGGGGAGGTTTGACACCCCTGTGATTGAACTATTAGTCGCTTGACCTCCCCTGGGAGGGGGGGGGGGGGGGGGGTGAGAGGGGTGTCTGGGGGTCACCGGCGACTGAAGACCCCAGGACCAGGAGAAGACGTTGGAGAGTCAATTAAAGAAAGATCTGGGGAGAGAGTGATAAGACCATGGAGGGGGAAAAAGAAGAGAAATATAAGACGTAATATAGAAGTTTAAAGGAGCTATCTATGGTCAAAAATGGGCTATGGGCAAAAATCTCATTCTTTAGGTTAGAGGAAAGCTGGCGCTATTTCGCACGCCACGTACGGGCCCAGGCTATGATCCTGTGTGTGTGTCTGTGTGCGTGTGTGTGTGTGTGTGTGTGTGTGTGTGTGTGTGTGTGTGTGTGTGTGTGTGTGTGTGTGTGTGTGTGTGTTTGTGTGTGTGTGTGTGTGCGCGCGCGTGTGTGTGTGTGCGTGTGCGTGCGCTCTAACCCCATCATCCATGTTCGTTTGCTCGCAGCAATAAGTTTTACATTAGCGACCTCTCCTCTCCTCTCCTCCCCTCCCCTCTCCTCTCCTCTCCTCTCCTCTCCTCTCCTCTCCTCTCCTCTCCTCTCCTCTCCTGATTGGATGAACCTCGTCTCTGAAATCCCTTTATGTTAATATTGAGCTTTGCCAGGGTGCAGACCTAATAATCCTGCTTTAACCGCATAAGTGCCATTATTCCCTTAATAAGATCAGCGAGGCTGTGCACTATGGGATTAAATACTTATATCATAAAACTGTGCACTATGGGATTAAATACTTATATCATAAAACTGTGCACTATGGGATTAAATACTTATATCATAAAACTGACGCGTGGATTTGAGGCAGCGAGCTTCTCTTCGGCTGTCACTTCAGTTCCGCCTTAAAGAAACGAAACGTCAACGTGTTGCTGGCGGGCCTGGAACGACCCTGGTGGAGAGGTGATGATGAGGGTATCTCTCTGTCTCTCTGTTACAGTGTACAGTTTAGGCATTTAGCAGACGCTTTTAATCCAAAGCGACTTACAATAAGCAGGTAATACATCACTATAATAAGCAGGTAATACTAAAGCAATAAGCCACAAGAGGCGAGTGGTTACCGGGGTAGTATACACCGGCTGAGAGGCGCTGGGAAACACGAGGCGTCAGCCGAGTGTTTCCGACCCTCTCAGCCGGTGTATACTCCCCCGGTAACCACAAGCCTCTTGTGGCTTATTGCTTTTCTAAAACGGTCACAATATGGCAACATGAAAATCATAGACATGTACCAATTAAAACTGTCCTATTTCACTAATAATACACTATAAGGTCTGCTCTGCAAGAAAGTAGTTCCCGGCCAGGCTGCAGAAACAACACAGGTGCAGATAATTGGTGCACTGTGGAACACTGTGGAAAGAAATAACGCACCTGGGTTTGATATAAACTGATTCAAGGTGTGGGTTATAGTCTCATATACCACAGCGAGCAGCCAATCAGAATCAAGGAATGGAACTATAGCCGTTTTAGAAACATCACTATAATAAGCAAAATAATACGTCAGTACAATCTTTATATTACAAAAGAGTAAGTGATCTACTTCCGGGTCATGTATCGCTAACTTAAATACCAAACCACTTGGCCAAGATGTACTACATATGTACTAAATATAGCTTAAAAATTCAAACACCCATGTCACCTTTGCAAGATGTCGTTTCCAAACCTCTGTATACAGTTGTATTCGTTATTACCCTCATATTTTGCCTCTGTATAAAATAGTCCGCCGGTCAAATATGTCCGACCGGAAAACGTGCGCTGCGGCACAATAGTTCCGCCACAATAGTTCCCCCCCCCCAATTTTCTTTTTTTTTTAACGTTTTTTTTTTTTTTAACTTTTATTTATTTTTTACTTTTTTTTTAAACTTTTTTTATTTTTTATTTTATTTTTTTTATTTTTATTTTTTTAACTAGATGTGAGCGGCCCGAAGGGCCGCGACCCTCTAGTTGTTATACAACAATATAACAAATGCATAGGAAGCAATCTAGAAAACAATAACATAGAACATGCACCTAATCAGTAAAAAAAAAAAGGAAAAAAAAAGTTTCTAAAACCAAAAAATGTGGGACCAGCAGTACGGCAACTACCAGAAGCTTTTTGATTACTTGAATTCTTCATAATATGGTCATTGAGGGAAGGGGAGTGTTACAGTAGTGCTATGGGTTTTAGGTGGAGTCTGAAGAGGTGATTCTTCAGACCACAGTCTGTAGTTCTAAGTGCGACAGGGAGTTTATTCCACAGTTTGGGGGCCAGGAGGACAAATTGTCTTGGACGAGTGGATTTTTGCCCTGGGGTTTTTAGGGAGGGTTCTGTCAGCATCCCTGTGTTGGCTGATCTAAGTGGACGGGTGGGGTTGTAGGGGTTGATCTGGTTTTGGAGGTATGGAGGAGCCGTACCTTTGGCTGCTTTGAAGGTCAGCATCAGTGTTTTGTATTCAGTGCGGGCCGCAAACCGGGAGCCATTCTCTCTCTCTCTTTCCCTTCATGTCTGGCTTATTATGGGTTGGCAGAGGTTCACGATTGGAAACCGCAAGGTTCCCAGTTCGATCCCGGGCTCCCCCCCAGAGGTATAGTGTCAAAGAGTCCTTGAGCAAGACTCTGAACCCCTAGTTGTTGCATGGTTTCCTCTGCCACCGGTGTATGAATGTGTGTGTGAATGGGTGAATGTAATGCACAATCTATGCAAAGCGCCTTGGATAAAGGCGCTGTATAAATGCACCATTTACCGTTTGGACATTTGGTTAAATAGATGTTAGAATCCTCACTATAGACACGGTTATAGACGGTGGTGGGCAGTAGCTAGCTACAAGTAGCTGAGCTACATAGCTTAACTACATTTCTAAGTAGCATAACGGAAATTAAGCGGCCTATATGAGCTGCTGTGATAGGAGAAGGATATCAAATGGAACACAACCACCTTAAATCATTTACCGCCTCCTCCGATAGTCCCGATAAAATCCCTATGTTCTTCTCCGCCAGGGCCCGATAATCCAGAGATTTTAATATGCTGTAATCGCTATAAAACATTTAAAAGTATAACCGCTGTTTATGGCCGATCCGTACTGTTTATCATCCTCGGAGAACTGTTTCCGGTCGCATTTCCGGGTTCCGGTTTCCGGTTTCCGTCGGGACCGGAGCTTCCGTTAGCTTTCATGTAAACAGTAGAAGAAGCTGCTCAGCGATGGAAAGGTCTTTTTTTTTCAATCAGATTGTTTTATTTGAAAGCTGTGATCGTGTGTACACACACCTGGTACATGATCGTGTGTACACACACCTGGTACATACCTTGCCAGGGACGTCACACCAAATTCTGGGCCCTGGGTACAAGGATTCACTGCGGGCCCCCCCATGAATGTTAACTATTGAAAAATAGCAGATATACAAGCTCACAGCGCGGCACCGAGTGCCGCGCTGCGAGCTTGTAGATCTGCTATTTTTGAGAAATCGTGAAAATGTGTGCCAAGAAACCTGTTACTTTTTCATGTGAAGGACCCCCCATCTCAAAATATTTAGTTCCAGGGACTACCCTAGAAGCAAAATTTGAGTTACAAATGTTCACTTAAAAAAGACATCACATTCAAAAATAGCAGATCTACAAGCTCGCTGTGTGCTTGTATATCTGCTATTTTTCAATAGCTAAAGTTACTAGGGCCCCTCCACCTTGGGCCCTGGTAACTCAGTCCCACTTTCCTACCCCTTGTGACGCCCCTGTACCTTGCTGCTGTGTTTGCACTCTCTCTCTCTCTCTCTCTCTCTCTCTCTCTCTCTCTCTCTCTCTCTCCCTCTCTGTTTTGTTCTCTCTCTCTCTCTCTCTCTCCCTCTATGTTTTGTTCTCTCTCACCTCTCCCTCTCCCACTTCATTCTGTCCTGTTGTTCCATGAGTTGCTCCAGCAGCTCTGTGGGGTTTTAAGGTGTTCTGCTCTTTAATTGGCAGTTAGAGACTGTTGGCCCGGTGGGTCATAGGGGGAGGGGGAGGGGAGGGGGCTAGCAGCAGCGCTAGGCCGCTAATGCTACACAATCCCTGGCACCGCTGCATTTTGCCAGGGTCTCTGTGAGGGGACGTTAGCTTTGGGTCCTGGACAGACAGACGGACGGACAGACAGACGGACAGACGGACAGACGGACAGACAGACAGACAGACAGACACCCTCCCGGTCAAAGCAGCCTCTAATGAAGGAAAGTGTGTCTTGCTGGAGGCTACGTTATCTGTTTTTATCCTCCGTGTCCATTTCTCTCTGCATCGGTTTATTCTCTTTCTGCTTTGCTGTTTCTTCTCTTTCTGCTTTGCTGTGCTTTTAGACTCTTATTTCCCCACTGTGCAGTTATATTAAACTACAGGACACTCTGACCTTAACACATTGACCGCCATTTTAACATACCTCCGTACTCCCACCTGCCATTCGTCTCCATAGACTTCCATGTAATTGGGTGTGCACGGATCATGCACACCCATGCCTAGATAATGCACCACGTGTGTCCACATTGCTCACAGCTTTCAAACAAAAAAATCCGAATGGAAATCCGTTCAGGCATTCATGAGATAACAGCCACTATGTTTAACAAAGATGGCTGCCAAAATGGCTGCCATGCTTGAAAGATGGGGTTGCTATGGGGGTTAAACATGCAATTTCGCAATTGCTATCATGCCTACTCCATTTTTGGGGGTCAAAAATTTTTTTTGAAAAAAAAATGTTTTGATTTTTTTTTTTTTTTTTTTTTTTTTTAATTCTCGGGACTATCGGGCCTGGCGGGGAAAGACATTGGAATAATCTCGGGACTATCGGGCCTGGCAGGGAATGAGTTAACATGGACTATGTGTAGAGTGTGGTGGTGGATATATAGAGGGTATGCATGCATAAAGTGAATGGCAAAATCGAGTGGCAAAGTGAGTTCAACGTTGTTTAAAGGTGATACACCATGCATCTAAAAAGTATTTGTCATATTGTTCATGTCCCAAAAAACGTTTTTCACCACTCCTGAATAGAGAGCCTCTCATTTTTGAATGGCTCCCAGAGCATTTTCAGCTGCGTTTTCAACCTCCACCTTCCCAAAACCAGAGAACGACACAACGGTCTGAAATGGGACTTTGTGAGGATAGAAGGTGCTAGTGGGACCCCAAAAAAAGGTTTTAAAAAAGGAAAAGTGAAATTTCATGGTGTATCACCTTTAATGCAATCAGATAGGACTTTTCTGTTTGGATGTATGGGCTGTCAAGGCCAGAAAGTAGTTTTTGCCACTCAGTAGGCGTTCCTGCATAACTTCCGGGTATGATGATGATGTCACGTGCATACCCTCTATACTGCTAGCCTCGCGTAGCCAAACTTACTCATCTGCGAAGAGAAAAGCCTGGTGACAATATCAGGCAGAGACTGTTCAACTTCCGCCGTGAGAATTTCACCGGAAGACCGCAACGCATGACGTAACTTCCGTTAAACACAGCCACTTATAGTAAATGCCAAAGGGACACAAACACAAATCAGTTTTTTTACGAGGTTTCCCCCAGGAGTTGAATTTCAACCTTTTAGTACATATTATTACACACCTTTAGAAACACATTGGGGAAGACATTTCTTGGTAACGATTTACTTCGCAGATTGGTCAAATAGCTTATATCCCCTTACTATCAACCAAGCAGATACAGGTTCCATTTCCCAAATGGAGCAACGATCTAAACCATTCTGACGAGGTGTCTGTGTGTCATAAAACACTGCTTCACACCCAGTACATCCTGTCCATGTGGACGTGAGAAAAAGTATGGCTCCTCCATACCTCCAAAGCCTGATCAACCCATACAACCCCAGCCCTTCACTCAGATCAGTTTGTACTATTTGCCCTCCTGGCCCCGAACTTTGGAACAAACCCCCTTTCACACTAAGAACAAAAGACTCACTCCCTATGATTCCGCCAGGAACTGAGACTCACCTCTTCAGACTCCATCTAAGCCCATAGCACTTACTGTAGCACTCGCCAGAGGTCAAACCCAGAGGTCAAACCCTATCCCAGAGGTCAAGCTGCCTTATGAAGACCCACTGTGTGTTGTGCTTGGGCCAAACCCATGGGACATGTATGGGTCATACATGGAATGGGACATGTATGGGTCATATGTGTACATAGAATGGGACATGTATGGGTCATATATGTACATAGAATGGGACATGTATGGGTCATACATGGAATCTCTCTGACCCCCCCTTCCCCATATATGTCAGATGAAAGGGTCAGGGTCCGTGGGGGTCAGAGGGTCACTTATCCCCCAGTAACCCCTGGTCTCAACAGAGAGCTCCACTCTGCTTCTAATGCTGACCCACACTGGACGGAGAGAGATTTACTGTGAGAGACTGAGGGGGGGGGGGGGGGGGGGGGAGGGAGGGAGGGGGGAGTGAGAGAGGAGGGGAAAGAACAGGTACGTGCACACATAGGACATCTAAGGGGGCTTGAGCCCCTGCCCTTTTATCCTTCTGTAAAAAAAGTGCAGGCCATGAAGTAAGCCATTTACCATGAGAGGGAGTGGGTTGTTGGCTGATTTACCACTGTTTTACCACTGAAACTGGTGGGAGGTTCGGCTATTTTCGGTATTCCCACCACAAATGTCAGCCCTTGCCTCTCCAACGTTCTCTGCACGTCCCTGGGAACGAGAGAGAAAGAGAGGGAAAGCTGGAGGGAAAGAGAGAGAGGGAGAGAAGGAAACTGAAAGAGAGAGAGAGAGAGAGGAGAGAGGAGGGGATGTAGACAACCCATGAGGCCGCTTAATGGGCAGCTTGGAATGTGAAGGGGGAGAGGGGGAGGAGGGGGGAGGAGGGGGTCTCTCTCTCTCTCCCTCCCTGAGAATCCATCTCTCTCTAAAGGGGAGCAGACACAGAGCTGACTTTAACAGCGAGACCCCCGAGAGACAAACCAAACCAAGAGGTTGGGATCCTTTCATCTGCGGTGTCCACAAGCCCCCCCCCTCCCGTCTGACACTGAACCCCCCCTCAGAGGAGACCCCACCAGACCCAGGTGGATTTACTCCCATAACCCCCCCCCCCCCCCCCCCCCCCCCCCACATGGTATGGTAGGCTGCAGGTGGAACAGTAGGCCAGTCAATCTAAGCTACAAAAAAAAAGGGCCTGACCCAAAAGAAATTGCAATAGTGATGGTTAAAAGTTAGTGTTTTTTTTTTCCTTTTATTGTTAAAAGTTTTCCATTTTATTCTTAGTGGACCAAGGTGAATTCAGGGTGTTCGAGTTTGGGGTCCCTTCACTTGCTATACGGGGGAAAAAAAGACCTTCTGGTTCTAGTTCTGTGTCGGCTGTCGTAGAGATTGATCACGTGACGTTAATAACAGTAGTAGATATTATCATGATTGATTATGAGTGACGTTAGTATAGTAGATTATGCTGCATCATGCATTACAGATAACATGATGTACTGTATGAGTGAAGATGTTTTCCTAGGTTGATAGATATTGTTTATGTTACAGCTTGTCCTTGCCAGTATAACTAGTATAACCAGTATAACTAGGGTTTGATTTCCTTTGCTTTGGGCAGAACTACTTTACCACTGCCCAGAGTGTTAAACTGTACTTCTGTCCATGATATCATGTTTACATAAACTTGACCACCACCACCACCACATAATATAATTGTCTTGTTTCCTCATTTTCTCATGATTATTAATTGATCTGAATTCCACCACACGGCCCTACAGTGAAAATGGGGCTATTCATTCCCTTCCATCCAAAGTTCTTACATCCTCTCCTCTCTCTCTCTCTCTCCCCCCACAGAGGATGAGAGCTCTGGTCCTCCATACCACCATATATTCAGCTATATCTCTGTCTCTCCCCTCACAGAGGATGAGAGCTCTGGTCCTCCATATCACCATATATTCAGCTATATCTCTCTCTCTCTCTCCCCTCACAGAGGATGAGAGCTCTGGTCCTCCATACCACCACATATTCAGCTATATCTCTCTCTCTCTCTCCCCTCACAGAGGATGAGAGCTCTGGTCCTCCATACCACCATATATTCAGCTATATCTCTGTCTCTCTCCCCCCACAGAGGATGAGAGCTCTGGCCCTCCATACCACCATATATTCAGCTATATCTCTGTCTCTCTCCCCCCACAGAGGATGAGAGCTCTGGTCCTCCATACCACCACATATTCAGCTATATCTCTCTCTCTCTCTCCCCTCACAGAGGATGAGAGCTCTGGTCCTCCATACCACCACATATTCAGCTATATCTCTCTCTCTCCCTCACAGAGGATGAGAGCTCTGGTCCTCCATACCACCACATATTCAGCTATATCTCTCTCTCTCCCTCACAGAGGATGAGAGCTCTGGTCCTCCATACCACCATATATTCAGCTATCCCCCAAATCTTTGAATATGTCTATTTTTTAATGCGAACGTTTGTAACTCAAATTTTGCCTCTGGGTGGTCTCTGGAACTACATATTTTGAGATGGGGGTCCGTGGACAAATATATCATTTTGAGGGTCCTTCACATGAAAAGGTTTGAGAACCACTGACATAGTAGTCTCTCAAGAACAGACTAACTGAGCTCCAGTTAAGTAGAAAAGGACCTTTTCTTTGACGATGGCTGGCCAGATTGCTGACATAGAAACATAGGGTTTTTTTTTTTTTTAAACTCAGAAGGATTCAAAAGACACTTATAGAATCGGGTCAAAATTCAAATTTTCACGATTTTTCAAAAATAGCAGATCTACAAGCTCGCAGCGCGGCACTCGGTGCCGCGCTGTGAGCTTGTATATCTGCTATTTTTCACTGGTTAAAGCATTAAATAATATTCTAGGCCTAAATTCACCGCGACGCGAGGCGTTGTGTGCTTGTAGATCGTCTGTTTTCACTAGTTTTGTGCGACAGTCTTGTATGATGAAGCAGGGCTTTGCTTTACCAAAAGACGTACACATTTGAAACTTGGAGACACGAGGTTTCTGCCCGACAGTGATGATATTTTAGTGATTATGTTGTGAGGAAAACATCAAATGATCTCGCGGCACCCCTGGACTGCCGTCACGGCACCCCAGGGTGCCCCGTCACCCACTTTGAAAACCCCTGCTCCATACCACCACATATTCAGCTATATCTCTCTCTCTCTCTCTCCCCCCACAGAGGATGAGAGCTCTGGCCCTCCATACCACCATATATTCAGCTATATCTCTCTGTCTCTCCCCCTCACAGAGGATGAGAGCTCTGGTCCTCCATACCACCATATATTCAGCTATATCTCTGTCTCTCTCTCTCCCCTCACAGAGGATGAGAGCTCTGGTCCTCCATACCACCATATATTCAGCTATATCTCTCTCTCTCCCCTCACAGAGGATGAGAGCTCTGGTCCTCCATACCACCATATATTCATCTATATCTCTCTGTCTCCCCCCACAGAGGATGAGAGCTCTGGTCCTCCATACCACCACCACCACCACCACCACCACCACAGGGAGCGTCGCGGGGCCATCTCCTCCCAGCACCAGGCCTCTTCCCCTGGGCAGAGGAAGCTTGGTGAGGAGCCCTCCACCTCCAGCGAGGTGAAGAAGGAGCTGCCTGTGGGGTCCTCCTCCTCCTCCTCGTTGCCCCACCTGGTGGACCACGGCCTTCCCTACCGGG
>NW_027664768.1:0-45000 GCF_963921795.1 Nannobrachium achirus | reverse complement strand
TCTAAGCCTACACTAGCCTACTAGTAAAACTAGTGGAACCGCGATCTTGCCACACGTGAATAAATGTGCTTGTAGACAATAACACAGACAATATAAATCCTTAGTCTAGTTGGAAGAAGAGGTTATCATCATGGCCTCAAATAACTTTTAAATATCTTACAATTGGCGACGAGTCTCTTACGAAATCGGCAAGAGTTCCTCTCATTTCATAAAGCTATATTATAACCTCTCCATCATAGGCAATAGTCAGTGGTGTGTGTTCCCCACACTCCCGCGCCCCCACCGTTGTGCTTAGGTTCACCGGGAAAACTGCGGTCGCGGGGGGAGGAGGTACTGTGGTGCATGGTGGGTGAGTAAAGCTACTCAGGATAACGTGAGACTTGAGTTAACGGCGGTGGGCAGCTTGTTGCTGGTGAGCACTCTCAGCCTTAAAGGACACTTTAGTTTTTGGAGCGGTGAAAGCGCTCCCAATCGACAGGTATGTCTGTGGCTGGCTGGCTATGTGGCTGGCTGGCTATGTGGCTGGCTGGCTGGCTGGCTGGCTGGGTATGTCCGTAGCATGGCAATACCTTGAGTGGCCACACTAGTTAAAGGAGGGGCGCTGTTGTGCAGGCACACACACACACACACACACACACACACACACACACACACACACACACACACACACACACACACACACACACACACACACACACAGATTCACCGCTCCACTTCGAACCGAGGTTTGATTTTTTACAACAAGGGTTCATATTTTAGATTGTAATTAGAGAAAAGAAAAGATGACATATTTAGCCACTTGTTCGCATGCCCCCAACCACTGAAATAAGAATCTCTAAAACAATAGAAAGAAGTAAATGAAATGATTTTAACACTCGTATTTTATATTCTTTAATTACAATCTAAAATATGAACCCTTGTTGTAAAAAAACTAAAGTTGTCCTTTAAAACACTCTGAAGGCGACAGACCGTGCCTTTAAACAAGGGACAGTAAATAAACACCCAGTGAGCGGTTATACTGTAACTCTATTCATTTAATTGACCTCTTCATTAAGACCGCACTGCCTTTGTGCTCCTGTGCTTCAGTGACCCCCCCCCTCGTCCGCACGGTGAAAAGGTTACTTAAACACACACACACACACACACACACACACACACACACACACACACACACACACACACACCGGCTCCGGCACGACAGCCACAACATTTACTGGAGCCGTTTTTACACCAACCAACCACACGCCTAGCTCAGCAAACCCTGCCACTCCTCATCTGTGTGTGTGTGTGTGTGTGTGTGTGTGTGTGTGTGTGTGTGTGTGTGTGTGTGTGTGTGTGTGTGTGTGTGTGTGTGTGTGTGTGTGTGTGTGTGTGTGTGTGTGTGTGTGTCTGTGTGCGTGCGTGCGTGCGTGCGTGCGTGCGTGCGAATGAACTCGGTAGAAGTTCCAGACCATTGGACCCCGAGGCAGGCGGGCAGGAGGGGGGGGGGGGGGACGGAGATGAAGGGTGGGGGTGGGGGTGGGAGGGGTCACGCCAAGGCTCAGGGGTCGCGTGTAGAAGGTCCCCCGGCTGAAACGGAGAGTCGGGCAGACATCGGGGGGAAGTCACAAAGGGCCACAGAGGACTCACTAGGCTGCATTCTTTCTGCATGGGGGGACGCGGGGAGGGGGGGGGGGGCATGGGGGGACACGGGGGGACACAGAAGCAGTATTTCCTGGTGAACCTAAGGCGCAACTGGGGGCTTGGGAGTGTGGGGAACACGCACCTTTATGTATTGAGAATGAGAGGCACTCTTGCCGATTTAGTAAGAGACTCGTCGCCAATTGCAAGATATTTAAACGTTATTAATTGGGGCCATGATGATAACCTCTTCTTCCCACAACTATAAGGATTTATATTGTCTGTGTTATTGTTTACAACCACAATTATTCACATCACGTGTGGCAAGATCGCGGTTCCACTAGTTTTACTAGTAGGCTATAGTGTAGGCTTAGAAGCCTTTTCAGAAGTTAATTTAATGTTTTCCATTTACCGGTAATGATTTCCTTTATTGTCATCTTAAGCTAGTGCACGCAACTGTTTTCACCAGGTTTTAAGGTCTTATTTTAGTTGTTTCTCATAAGCTCGCAACCCTCCTTGCCCATCGGCCCCCACTGTTGTGCACAGGTTCACCGGGAAATACGCGGTCACGACACAGAGGGGCATGGGTGGACATGGGGGGGGGGGCATGGGGGGAGCAATAAGACTGGAATTCCTCACTAGAGACACACAGTGCAGCAGCGCGGCTCAGGGGGTAGAGTGTCCGGCAGCTTGGCTACCGGATAGGTTCCCAGTTCAAACCGTTGAAACTTTGAAAATTCATCCATCCGTTCTCCATCTGTAAGCCGTGTTGTATACATACTAGAAGTTTGCGGCCCTTTGGGCCGCAAAAGTCTAGAGTTCAGGCCGCTGCGCGGCCTTCACCGCCATGTTGCGGCAGTGTGGTGTGTGTAATGGCCAAATATGGGTAATTCTTTTTTTGAGAAAAAAAAAGTTTTTTGAAAAAAAAATAGTTTTTTGAAAAAAAAAAAGATTTTTGAAAAAAAAAAAGATTTTTGAAAAAAAAAAATTGAAAAAAAAATTTTTTTTGGGGAAAAAAACGCTTGCGCACACGCGCACGCACGCACGAGCACGCACGCACGCACGCACACACACACACACACACACACACACACACACACACCCCTCTGTTGTAATTCGATACTCTACTCTGCTCAGCTCCTCTCCCCCCTCCCTCCCCCTCCCTCCCTCTGTAACTTGATACCCTGATGATCATTTTGACGTTTCAGCACTGGCCAGAATGTTCAGAATACTATGTCAAGACTGGCTGCTCTGCGTGAGGTGAGATGTTGTTAAATTGAAATAAATGCGGTTCAAAGAGTGGCATGTTTAAAATGTGGACAGTTGTAAATTTTCACGTTTGTTCGACGTGGTGGCTATGTTTGTGAGAGGTGTTTGTGAGAATATGTAGCTAAACATTCTGGTTTTGGTTTGCCACCAATTGCTCCAGTATAGATGCTTGATGTATGTATACATAGTGTTGTATACATAGAAAGATAACGGGCCGGAATAGCGGATGTTTAAGTAGTAGTTCACCCCCAAAATGACTTTTTTCTCTATTGATTACTCATGCCATGGAGACTAGAGTTCAATAATATTTTTAGTTTTTTGTTGCATTCCAAATTACAAAAATGTGATAACAATAAATGTACCCCCATTCGTTCCGGATGGGGACCCGTTTCGAAACGGGTCCCCATCCGGAATCAATGGGGGTAAATTTACTCGAATAACATTTTTGTCTTAGGAATGTGACAAAAACCAAAAAAATATTATTGAACTCTAGTCTCCATGGCATGAGTAATCAATAGGAAAAAAAAGTCATTTTGGGGGTGCACTACTCCTTTAATGGTCCGTCCTCATAATGGGTCCGCGGTGAAACCGATCCCGGAGGATTAGTTACGGCCTATTTTAGTTCCGCTGCGATAAATCTTTTTAATGTATTTTTTTTTTTTTTTTTTTTTTTTTATTAAAGCTTATTAAATCTTCGGGTTCCTCTGGCCTGGTGGAGAAGCCCTACAATTTTTTTTTTTTGGCAACAGATGAAATGTGTATTAAATAATGCCACATTTAGCTACAATGTACCTGAACTCCATATGAAAACTGTTAGCCTAGCCGCCTAGTATAGCCAATAGGGTCTGAATGCAGACCACACAAAACCAAGAGGCGGCTTTTTGAGCGGTTGTAAACCGCTCCATAGACATAGAGTGGCTGTGCGTGTGTCTGTAGCCTTTTTCCTCAGCGTTTTGCCATAGCAAAACGTGTGTGTGTGTGTAGCATAGCCTGTACATCCTAGACTCAAAGACGTTATGCAAGCACGACCACCACTCACTTCACATTGGGTGTGATTTTTTTTTGTTCTTTTTGCAACCAGCGCAGCTGATTTCTTTGATTGATGAGAGCGTTCCCTAAGGCTGAATATAATCGCGGGTAGATAGCTATTTCAACCAATCAAATTGCTTCGTCGGAAATTACCTGTTGTATAATGCTCTGTTTTGCGCTACATACGGTCGGCTACTTGAGAATAGCATATCTACAAGTGCACAGCGCATTGCGATGCAGCATGTGGTGGTGAGCTTGTACAACTGATATTATCAGCATTTTTTGACAAACCAAATCTTAGGTTGAGGCTCCACTGGTCTAAATGGACATGTGGACTGGGGACCGAGACCAGTGTCCATGTTGACTGAAGAGATGATCAGAGGAGCAGAGTTTCTACCACCAGCATTAAGACGTGGACTGAAGAATGGAAAGAGTTTCTCAGTGAAGGAGCAGCCAGTGAAAGAGTAGAGGTGAACTCTGGCTTCCACATCATAAAAGGAGACCAGACCCTCCTCATAATCCACAAACACTCCCACTTTCTGGACCTCCTCTCTTACAGGGAGGAGGACAGAAGGGTCAGCATAAGCCTGGTACTCATTTACCTTCCTCAACCCTATAGTCCAGAAACCATTGTTGGGAATCAGTGTGATTTGACCCTTCCTGTCGATGGACTCTCTGGCCACTCCTAAAGCCCACCCAGTCTTCCCTGTAACCTGAACCTCATAGTAAAACCTTCCTGAGGAGAAGCTTTGTTTTCCTAAGACATCGATATATCTAAAGAATCTCTCTGTGTTGTCAGGGAGATTCTTCCTTACGTTTCCAAGACTCACTTGTTTTCCATCCTCAGACAGGATGAGGTTGGGATTTGCTGTATCAGGATCCAGAGTCACATCCACCTCATATTGCTGGATCCTCCTCAGCTCAGCATCACACAGCTTCTTCTCCATCTCTTGACTGAGTGTCTTCTCCAGCTGAGCCACAGCTGTCCTCACTGTCCCCACGTGTGAAGACTGATGGACATTGATCTTTGTCCAGTCCTTGGTGGGTCTCCACCCAGTGTTGATGGACGTGAGGTTCTGGAGGAGGTGGGGGTGGTCTTCAGAGTGTGAGAGCTGCTTCAGCTCAGAGCTTCTCTTCTCTAATAGAGTGATCTCCTCGTGCAGCTCCTTAATGAATCCTTCAACCTGTTTCTCTGTTATTTTCTGCTTCTCTTCAATCACATCAATGAGCTCAGCCTGGCTCCTCTCAATACAGCTGATCAGAGCAGTGAAGACCTGCTTACCTTCTGCTATGACTGCGTCTGCATCTTTCCTGCTGAGCTCTACTGAGTGTTGGATCTGGTGAATCTTCTCTTGTCTCTCCTGGATCATCTGCTGAACCTCAGCCTCTGTCTTCGCTTCATATTCTCTCCTCAATTTGTGGCTCCTGAACTGATCGACCATCTCAGAAATGAAACTATTGACAGATACTTTTGGTCTGTTGTAGAAGGTCTCTTGACACAGTGGACACTTGCACACATCACTAATGTCCCAGTAATGTGTGATGCAGGCTCTGCAGTAGTTGTGTCCACATGGAGTGAAGACTGGATCGGTGAACACCTCCGTACAGATAGAACACAGGAAGTGATCTTCACGGATGGGAATGCTGGCGGACGCCATTTCTGCACGCAGAGTAAAAGTCAAAGAGTGAGTGAATGAAACACTGCAAATATTATCGTGTAAATTCTCTCAAAACGTAGTCAACTGTAGCCTTCTGGGGCTTCCTCAAGAAGTGACTTTACAACAGCAGAATACTAAGCTCTAAAGGTCTTTCTATGATTCGATACTTCCTCTTTCTGTATCGATCTCTCGTCTCTTTGACTGAAGCCCCTCCCACTCTGTGTCATCAGCTTTTATGTCCAGCTGAGTCAAATCTCATGTCATCAAACATGACCTCACCATAATATGATGTCAGTTATGTCCATATATGGACTTCCGCCTGGCTCCAAACAGACCTCTGACCTCCTAGTAAATATCATGTCAGAGGTCCAAGTGGACCCTTATGGGTCTGTAACTCTGAGAGTGTACAAATGACTGCAACTCTGAGAGTGTACAAATGGAACCAAATAAATCCTTTGAGCTCTATTTTCACTCTCAGGGTACAATCATAATAGATAAATATAAGACGCCTCAGGGCGACATGCGACCTCGCCCTTTAGGGCGAGGCCGCGCCAATTCTTGGCCATCTGGCCAGTGATTTACTTGGGACCAGTAGTTACTCATATGTAGACCCCTGCATGATAATCAACAATGTTATGTCAAAACCAAATATGGGCATTCCCAGATATATTGATAACATTGGGACAGGGATCTCCATATATGGTCATAAAACGTATGTTAATTAGAAAAGCCAAGCAGGGCCTTGGCGAGTTGGGGCCTGGGTTTGATGCCTTGGGATCTCCATATTTGGGCATAAGTGTGTACCCTAACAGGGCATCATCTGGGAATGCCCATACTGTATATGGACATTTTATTTATTTTATCCTTTATTAATATATATGGACTTAATATTGAGTAACTTAAAGAGTTGGTGCCATAGTTTTGTACTTTTTTATTGTTTTGTATGTGTCTATGGAGTTAACATTACTCTAATAGACCACAGGGTGTGGTTATAATATGCAAATTTGCCTTCCCTGTGTATTTGTGTTTACTTCCTGAAAGCTGAAAGCCTCTTGAGTCAAGAGGCCTGATCTAAAACACTGATTTAATGACATCATAAAGTCATCCCCTATCCTTTTACCATACAAACAACAGTGTGGGTGTGGCTAACTTCAGCTGGGTCACCACCCACCATGACATGGGCTGCCATCATAGGGTTAACTCATCTACTGCCATTTTTAATGCCATTTTTTACTGATATCCCGCCATAGGTCTCCATAGACTTCCATGTAATTTATAGTGCACAGATCATGCACGCCCATGCACAGATCATGCACCATGTTTGTGTAGTTTGTTCACAGCTTTCAAACAAAAAAATCCGATTGGAAATCCGTTCAGGCATTCTTGAGATAATAGCCATTATGTTTTACATGTTATGTAAGCAAAGATGGCTGCCCTGTATGAAAGATGGGGTTGTATGGGGGTGGAACATGCAACATCGCGATTGAAATCATGTTTACTAGATTTAATGGGGTCCAAAAATAATTTTTTTTCAAACTCGTCATACTCGTCATAAGCAGAGTGGACACATAAATATAACTCGTCAAACTAGTCATAAGCAGTGCATGAGTTAATGGAACTTACCGGGGGCGCGTGCAAGCCTCACCCATAGACTGCATCAAATATATGGACAAAGCGAAGCCATTGGTTTCTATGCAGCGCAAATGCTATTTTCAAACATTTAGTACTTTTACTTTTGGTACTTTAAGTAACATTTTAAAGCCAACACTTTCATACTTTTACTCAAATACAGTTTGAATTCCAGACTTGTACTTGTAACGTGTTCCTACAGTATATTGCAGTATTGATACTTTTACTTAAGTAACAAACGTGAGTACTTTTTCCACCACTGCTCCCTCTCCACGGGGGCTCTGTCACCCCCTAAATTCATACCGTGTGTGTGTGTGTGTGTGTGTGTGTGTGTGTGTGTGTGTGTGTGTGTGTGTGTGTGTGTGTGTGTGTGTGTGTGTGTGTGTGTGTGTGTGTGTGCGTCTGTGTGTGCGTGCGTGCGTGCGTAGGTGTATGTGGGTTTGTGTGTGTGTGTGTGTGTGTGTGTGTGCGTGCGTGTGTGTGTGTGCGTGCGTGTGTGCGTCTGTGTGTGCGTGTGTGCGTGTATGCGGGTTTGTGTGTGTGTGTGTGTGTGTGTGCAGTGGCGTCAGTTCAGAAAAAGCTAAGGTATGGCAACATGACTGGTGTCTTGCACGCGCGCCCTTCGCGCGCGTGCAAGACACCAGTCATGTTGCCATACCTTAGCAATAACGGCACGATACATTTATTTTAAGAAGAAGTACATAATAATATATAATTATATATACCTAAAATATAATTATAATACCTTGTTAAAGTGACCATTTTGTAACATTTTTGCATTTGTAGTTATTTTACTGTAATTTAACAACACAATAACCAGCACAGATAGAAAAAAGAGACATTCATGGATTTATATTTAAAAGTAATTTTTATCTTCCCCCCCCTGGACCCAGGGTATGGCAGCTGCATACCTAAAATGGTTACCTTTAGGACTGATACTGACCCATGTAAATGGGTTTAATTGATGATTGTCAGCACCTGAGCTGACTAGAACCTATAAAATCATCATTGTCTGTCTGAATTCCCATGTAAAGCACTGACGAAGGTCCCAGGACCGAAACGTTTGCTTTTTATATTTTTGCACTGAGCACCTTGAGCACTATGGGCTAAAAATAAAAGAAACTATATTTAAGTCTCAGTCTAAGGAGTATTCCTTCAGTATATGTAGTGTGCGAGTCCTCTACCAGCCTAGCTGCATACCCCTGCCATACCCAATTGACTCCACTGTGTGTGCGTGTGTGCATGCATGTGTGTGCGTGCGTGCCTTCGTGCATGTGTGGTGTGTGTGTGATTGAGAGGGGTCCCTGGCTCTTTGTGCTGCGCTTGCAGAGCCGTGCGGCGCGGCGCAGCGCGGCGGGGCGACGCGGCAGACAGCACAGGTAAATCCGATTACTCTTGGCTGGCGGCGGCTGCCGTGTCACCGCCTTAATGCGTCTAGAACGGGTACCACATTATTGTGTGTCATTATTTTATGCTTTAACTATTGAAAAATAGCAGATATACAAGCTCACAGCGCGGCACTCGGTGCCGCGCTGTGAGCTTGTAGATCTGCTATTTTAGATTTTTTTTTTTGTTTTTTTTGTTTTTTATAATAAATTTTAACCCGATTCTATGTGTCTTTTGAATCCTTCTAAGATTTTTTTGAAAAACCATGTGTTTCTATGTCAGCAATCTGGCCAGCCATCGTCAAAGAAAAGGTCCTTTTCACTTCAACTGGAGCTCAGTTCGTCTGTTCTAGAGAGACTACTATGTCAGTGGTTCTCAAACCTTATCATGTGAAGGACCCCCAAAATGATGTGTATTTGGCCACGGACCCCCCATCTCAAAATATTTAGTTCCAGGAACCGCCCAGAAGCAAAATTTGAGTTACAAACGTTTGCTTTGAAAATGCATGTATTCAAAGATTTGCACACATTTTCGCGACTTTTTCAACTCTGCGAGCTTGTAGATCTGCTATTCTTCACTGGTTAAAGCATTCAATAATTCTAGGCCTGAATGGGTTAATGCGTCTAAACGCACCGGGCACCTGCACGCCTCCCCGCA
This sequence comes from Nannobrachium achirus, assembly GCF_963921795.1. Classification (NCBI taxonomy): domain Eukaryota; kingdom Metazoa; phylum Chordata; class Actinopteri; order Myctophiformes; family Myctophidae; genus Nannobrachium; species Nannobrachium achirus. Next base: position 35,752 of record NW_027664768.1, on the reverse strand, counting down.
CCTGGCTGCCTGGGGGTCGTTAGCGCCGAGGGGAGGGGGGGGGGGGGGGGGGGGGGGGTTCGTGGGCGCCGAGAGGCGACCGGGGAGAACGAGGAGATGTGGATAGAATAACCCGTTAGGATCGGGAACACATCTTTTGTTTCCGATAGATTTGAACCATTATGGTATGCTTTAGCTTAGGGGAAAAACCCTGGGTATAGAGATAGAGGGTATGTGTATGCATGAAGTGAGTGGCAAAGTGAGCTTAACGTCTTTTAACATCATTTAATGCAATCACAGTTTTGAGACCCGATTCTATGAATGTCTTCGAAATCCTTCTTCTAAAAAAATCAGTGGCCGCGGACCCCCATCTCAAAATATGTTGTCCCAGGGACCCCTGGGAAGCAGAAAAAAAATTAGTTGCAGAAAAGTTTGCTTTGAAAAATATCCACAAGTTTCCGCGGGAGTTTACTGGGACCAGACTTCCGGGTTTAACAGCAGACATACAAGCTCACGTCGCGTCGCAGATGCAACCCGTTGTGAGCTTTTAAATCGGCGCCGGAAGCTCGGTACAGACGTCTACGCAATGCACTATGGGGCGTTGGAAACTCGTGGATACATCCGAAGATTTTCATGATTTCTTTCAAAAAAAAGCAGATCTACAAGCTTGCAGCAGCTTGTATATTTTTCAATAGCTAATGCATTAAATAATTCCGGGTCCCAATGGGATAAAGGAAGAGCGGTGGGGGGGGGGGGGGGAGGGGGGGTCTTCACCGGTCGCTGCACCTCACATCGCAAATCTCCTCCATTCACCCTCACACCTCACTTCTTCTTCCCACTCCTCTTAACCCATTTAGGCCTACTTGGACCTCACTTTAACTATTGAAAAATAGCAGATCTACAAGCTCACAGCGCGGCACCGAGTGCCGCGCTGTGAGCTTGTAGATCTGCTATTTTTGAAAAAAGTCCTGAAAATGTGTGCAAATCTTTGAATATGTGTATTTTTAAAGCGAACGTTTGAACTCAAATTTTGCTCCCAGGTGGTCCCTGGAACTAAATATTTTGAGATGGGGTCCGTAGCCAAATACATATAATTTTGGGGGTCCTTCACATGAAAAGGTTTGAGAACCACTGACATAGTAGTTCCTCAAGAACAGACTAACTGAGCTCCAGTTGAAATGAAAGGGACCTTTTCTTTGACGATGGCTGGCCAGATTGCTGACATAGAAACATAGGTTTTTCAAAAAAAAAAAACCCTCAGAAGGATTCAAAAGACACTTATTAGAATCGGGTCAAAATCAAATTGTCCCGATTTTTCAAAAATAGCAGATCTACAAGCTCGCAGCGCGGCACTCGGTGCCGCGCTGCGAGATTGTATATCTGCTATTTTTCACTGGTTAAATCATTCAATAATTCTAGGCCTAAATGGGTTAAATCCGTGGCCTTAGCGCTCCTAGCTAGCTCGCCGTCTTTTCTTCACACCCACTTCTTCTTCTTGGGCGCAGCACAGTGGCCAAAAAGAAGAAAACGTTGGAATCGCGCAGGGCCTTTCTATTGTTAGCATTAGCTGAATGGCAGTGATGCCTGTGCTGTGCCGCGCTGCTGCGTCTTAGCCCCGCTTTGCTCGGGCAAAAAGAAAAAACACGGGATAAGATTCCATATCCTTCTACAGCGCAGAGTGGCTGGATTTTGAGGGGCTTTGCTCCCGGATAAGAAGAAGGATTGGCGACGAGGATTAATGAGGGAAGAAACTGTTCCCCCCCCCACACTCCCCTTGTTAACCGATTAGACCGGGAGGACGAACCGCATTATTACGCGTTATTTTATGCTTTAACTATGTAAAATAACAGACCTACAAGCCGCAGCCCGGCACCGAGTGTTGCGCTGCGAGCTTTGTAGATATTCCGTTTAGAAAAATTCTTGAACATTAAGTGCAAGTCTTTGAATATTTTTCACCGATTCTACAGTATAAGTGTCTTCTAAATCCTTCTAAGGTTTCAAAAAAAAAAATATGTTTTTATGTCAGTGGTGGCTCAAACCTCTTCATGTAAGGGACCCTCCAAATTCATATGTATTTGGCCGTGGAGGACCCCCATATCTCAAAATATGTTGTTCCAGGGACCACCACCCTGAAGAAAATATTTGAGTTACAAGTGTTTGCTTTTAAAATATATATATATTCAAAGATTTGCTAAATAATTCATGATAAAAAAAAGCAGATCTACAAGCTGTGAGCTTGTAGATCTGCTATTTTCTTTCAATAGTTAAAAGCCTTAAATAATTCTAGGCCTAAATGGATTAAGATCCTAATTGTGAGTGTGAATGGGACACGGATCTGTTTTTTTACATTGTTGTCCCGATTAGCGAGGTCAGTAAAACGTTCCGTCGTCCTCCTCATCCTCCTCCTTCAAGTAGTTTTGTCTCTTTTCTTTAAACGCTTCGTTCCTCTTCGTCCCGTCTGAACGCGTCGTCTCCGTCCAGGGACCGTAGAAGAAGAGGTCTTTAACGACTTTCTCTTTGCCAACGTTTTAAAAAACCCCGTCTTGAAACCATCAGAAGCTGCGTTTATGAAAAGGGCAAGACGGCGACGGGACAACGGGGAGAGAAAAGCACTGAAGCTCAGGGAAAAACAACGACTCTTTAAGTACGTCGGTCCTTAACGGCTACAGCAGCTGTTTGGCAGTGGTGTCGGTGATAGGAGGGACGCTTGGCCGCCAAACGAGGTTAAAACCAAAGACACACAAAGTGTTGCTCTTTTAGTGTCTATGAACAACGTTTCTGGTCTCTATCTCTGCTATAGTAAGACCTCTCCCAGACCCCAGGCCAGGGTCTTAACCTGCAAGACCCGAATTAATCTCTACTGGCCAAAGAAATGTTTAAAAAATCAGATGGTGTTGTAGGAGTCCTAATCACAGGAAAATGTAATGTTAAAAAAATAATAATGTTTTTGTAAGGTTTTATAGACATAAATCATGCTCTAATTTGCATTTTGGGGATTTTTTTTCACAATAATAACATATGTACATGTTCTAGACATTCTAATGATCAATATTACAGGCATTTTACTTATGTTTTAGTGAGGAATAGCTTCAGTTAAAAGTGAGATGTTGTTCGTCAGACGCTGGGATTTCAACTTCTCTGGGAGGTGTGAATGTCAGTCTCTGTGGGGGTATTTTATTTATATGCAAATATCGTGGCCAATGGCATTGTAATACTAAACAATAGGATTTAATGGTGATGTTAATGTGAAAAAAGAACAGGAAAACTAATTATAACATTTTTTTAAAAATGATTAAAAAACGTTGCCAAAAAGCAACGCTGGGCCTTGCAGGGTTAAGAAGAGTGTAAATCCCCTCCAGACCAAAGCCTTGTTGTCCTGCGCTGATGTCTGGTTCACTAAGCTGTGGACGTATAGCTGTAGAGAGAGAGAGAGAGAGAGAGAGAGAGAGAGAGAGAGAGAGAGAGAGAGAGAGAGAGAGAGAGAGAGAGAGAGAGAGAGAGAGAGAGAGAGAGAGAGAGAGAGAGAGAGGAGAGAGAGAGAGAGAGAGAGAGAGAGAGAGTGTCCGATCCCTTTGGTCGGCTGGAGAGAGGATTCCCCTAAAGAAGCCGTGGTCTGGTCAGTGATCCGCGGCGGGGATCAGGTCGAGGTGACCTCTCTCTACACCTGGATCACAGTACAGGGGCGTCACACCAAATTCTGGGCCCTGGGTACAAGGATTCACTGCGGGCCCCCCATGAATGATGTTAACTATTGAAAAATAGCAGATATACAAGCTCACAGCGCGGCACCGAGTGCCGCGCTGCGAGCTTGTATATCTGCTATTTTTTTTTTTAATCGTGAAAATGTGTGCAAGAAACCTATGCCAAGGACCCCCCAAGATGATATGTATTTGGCCACGGACCCCCGATCTCAAAATATTTCGTTCCAGGGACCCCCCCAGAAGCAAATGTTCGCTTAAAAAATAAATATATTCAAAGATTTTCACAACTTTTCTAAAATAGCAGATATACAAGCTCGCAGTGTGGCACTCGGTGCCGCGCTGTGAGCTTGTAGATCTGCTTTTTTTCAATAGATAAACTTAGTAGGGATGGGACGATATGAAAAATTCATATCAAGATTATTGTGACCAAAGAAATCGCGATTTTACAATATCATCGCGATAATCAAAATCCATTATCCCAGGGGGCAGAGCATTTGCCAAAGAAATAGCAGATCTACAAGCTCACAACGCGTTGCGCTGCGACGTGTTGTGAGCTTGTAGATCGGCTATTTCTTTTCGCAAAGAGATTTGGTAGAAAGTGAAAAAAAGACTGTATCAAGTACATATATTATCATTACGTTTCACCAATAGAGGGTTTAAGTGGTACCGGATATGCAGCTCCGCAAATAAAAGGTGAATTGATCCCAGTGCATGACGGAGGACAATATCACGATAAATTAAATCTCCACGATACGATTATCGTGAGTGTTTTTTTCACGATCACGATAAACGATAATTATCGTGTATCGTCCCGTCCCTATACAGTATCAAGAGGAGGCGTGGCGGGCATGCGCGTCACACCAAATTCTGGGCCCTGGGTACAAGGATTCACTGCGGGCCCCCCCATGAATGTTAACTAGTGAAAAATAGCAGATATACAAGCTCACAGCGCGGCACCGAGTGCCGCGCTGCGAGCTTGTAGATCTGCTATTTTTGAAAAGTGGTGAAAATGTGTGCCAAGAAACCCATGTGTCCATGTCAGTGATGCTCAAACTTTTTCACGTGAAGGACCCCCAAAATGATATGAATTTGGCCACGGACCCCCCCCATCTCAAAATATTTAGTTCCAGGGAGTCAGGGACCCCCCCCCGGAAGCAAAATTTGAGTTACAAACGTCCGCTTAAAACATACACATATTCAAAGATTTGCGCACATTTTTACGACTTTTCAAAAATAGCAGATCTAAGTGCCGCGCTGCGAGCTTGTATATCTGCTATTTTTCAATAGCTAAAGTTACTAGGGCCCCTCCACCTTGGGGCCCCGGTAACTCAGTCCCACTTTCCTACCCCTTGTGACGCCCCGGGTGGCGGGGTCCGTGTCCAGTCCTAGGGGTTATAAGAACCGAGCATTCTGCTGTGATCTTCATGTCCACTGGGCTGTATGTAGCAGAGCGGCCCCCCGCCCCCCGCCCCCCCCCCCCGGCCCCCCGCCGTATCAAACACGTCTGCTTCCACATCAGAATGGGACCGAAGACCCACTGAACCGAATGATCCCCGCTGTCACCCCGGTGTGACGCGACACGTGACCCGCACCGCAAAACGCTCCCCGAAGACTGGACCGTATATACTGTACTGTAGCGGAGTTAATTACTGTGCTGGTTCAGTGAGAGACGCACGCACGTACACACACGAACGCACGCACGCACGCACGCACGTACACACACGCACGCACGCACGCACGCACGTACACACACGAACGCACGCACGCACGCACGCACGTACACACACGCACGCACGCACGCACGCACGTACACACACGCACGCACGCACGCACGCACGCACGCACGCACGTACACACACGCACGCACGCACGCACGCACGCACGTACACACACGCACGCACGCACGCACGCACGTACACACACACACGCACGCACGCACGCACGCACGTACACACACGAACGCACGCACGCACACGCACGCACGTACACACACGAACGCACGCACGCACGCACGCACGTACACACACGCACGCACGCACGCACGCACGTACACACACGAACGCACGCACGCACGCACGCACGTACACACACGCACGCACGCACGCACGCACGCACGTACACACACGCACGCACGCACGCACGCACGTACACACACACACGCACGCACGCACGCACGCACGTACACACACGAACGCACGCACGCACGCACGCACGTACACACACGCACGCACGCACGCACGCACGCACGTACACACACGCACGCACGCACGCACACACACACACACGCAGGGGCGTCACAAGGGGGGGGAGTAGGACTGAGTTACTAGGGCCCAAGGTGGAGGGGCCTTAATTATTTACCTATTGAAAAATAGCAGATATACAAGCTCACAGCGCGGCACCGAGTGCCGCGCTGCGAGCTTGTAGATCTGCTATTTTTGAAAAGTCGTGAAAATGTGTGCAAATCTTTGAATATACAGTATGTATTTTTTAAGCGAACATTTGCTTCTCAGATTTTGCTTCTGGGGGGGTCCCTGGAACTAAATATTTTGAGATGGGGGTCCGTGGCCAAATACATACCATTTCGGGGGTCCCTCACATGAAAGAGTGTGAACACCATTGATATGGAAACGGGATTTGTAATATTCAAAGACTTGCACACATTTTCACGATATTTTCAAAAACAGCAGATATACTTGTAGATCTGCTGTTTTTCAATAGTTAAAGCACAAAATGTGAGTGGATCCTTGTACCCAGGGCCCAGAATTTGGTGCGACACCCCTGCACGCACGCACACGCGCGCACGTACACACACACACACATGCACGTGCACACACACACACATGTACTGTATATAGGAGCTATCAGAGAGAGAGAGAGAGAGAGAGAGAGAGAGAGAGCAGAATGAACCACAGTAATACTATGGAAGTCGTACATCAAGTTGTCCTTTTGAAATTACGCTCGCCGAGGCCAACTTCCTGGCCCTCTGATTGGCTTCCTCATCACGAGAGGGAGACGATAGGACCCGGGTTCAAGTCCCCCCCCCCACACACACACACACACACACACACGGCACTGGCTCAGGGGTAGAGAAACCGTCATTAGAACACGGAGGGTTCCCGAAGGGTTCCCAGTTCGAATCCGGTAATAAATGTGTGTGTGTGTGTGTGTGTGTGTGTGTGTGTGTGTGTGTGTGTGTGTGTGTGTGTGTGTGTGTGTGTGTGTGTGTGTGTGTGTGTGTGTGTGTGTGTGTGTGTGTGTGTGTGTGTGCGTGTGTGCGCGCGCGTGTGTGTGTGAATGGGTGAATGTAATGCGCGCGCGTGTGTGTGTGAATGGGTGAATGTAATGAGTGTGTGTGTGAATGGGTGAATGTAATGAATGTGTGTGTGTGAATGGGTGAATGTAATGAGTGTGTGTGTGAATGGGTGAATGTAATGAATGTGTGTGTGTGAATGGGTGAATGTAATGAATGTGTGTGTGAATGGGTGAATGTAATGAGTGTGTGTGTGAATGGGTGAATGTAATGAATGTGTGTGTGTGAATGGGTGAATGTAATGAGTGTGTGTGTGAATGGGTGAATGTAATGAATGTGTGTGTGTGAATGGGTGAATGTAATGAGTGTGTGTGTGAATGGGTGAATGTAATGAATGTGTGTGTGTGAATGGGTGAATGTAATGTGTGTGTGTGTGAATGGGTGAATGTAATGAATGTGTGTGTGTGAATGGGTGAATGTAATGAGTGTGTGTGTGAATGGGTGAATGTAATGAATGTGTGTGTGTGAATGGGTGAATGTAATGAGTGTGTGTGTGAATGGGTGAATGTAATGAATGTGTGTGTGTGAATGGGTGAATGTAATGTGTGTGTGTGAATGGGTGAATGTAATGAATGTGTGTGTGTGAATGGGTGAATGTAATGAGTGTGTGTGTGAATGGGTGAATGTAATGAATGTGTGTGTGTGAATGGGTGAATGTAATGAATGTGTGTGTGTGAATGGGTGAATGTAATGAGTGTGTGTGTGAATGGGTGAATGTAATGAATGTGTGTGTGTGAATGGGTGAATGTAATGAATGAGTGTGTGTGTGAATGGGTGAATGTAATGAGTGTGTGTGTGAATGGGTGAATGTAATGCAATCTATGTAAAGCGCCTTGGATAAAGGCGCTATACAAATGCACCACTTACCATTTAACCACCTAAAACAGGGGTCTTCAACAGGGGGTCCGGGACCCCTAGGGGGTCCTCAGAGTTACTACAGGGGGGCCGCCAGATCTTTGTGTAAAAGGATAATTATTTTAAATTAACAACTTGAACCCTCGCACCCCTATTCCGAGGGGAACGTGAGAGCTTGTAGATCAGCTATTTTCGGCAAAGAGGTTTTGTAGAGGGGAAAAAAAAGAGCAGACCAAGTACAGAGTGAAAGGTCAAGTTAACTAAAAACTTGAATCCATAGTCTGATGACGGCGCTTTCAAACAAGTCTATGAATCTATCTATGAAATCCATGAAAATCTGCATCACACATTTATACAATATGTAGAGGGGGTCCCTGCTTCATCTCTCTCTCTCTCAGCTAAGGGGGTCCCTGGCCTGAAAACGTTGAAGACCCCCTGCTCTTAAAGAAAGAACCAGTAAGGGCTGAACAGACACGGGGGCGTTGCGTTCGCGTGGTATTAAGCCCCTTTTCGACTGCACCACACCACACCACACCGCACCGCACCGCATCGCACCGCACCACACCACACCACATAAAAAGTATGTACATTTTCCATTACACAAAAGTACCCCTATCGGTACGAAACAAATTGTCCCTTTTAACTGTGAATATGATACAATATACATTTTACAACTATTCTAATTATAATGCACTATAATGGATTATAACTGTGATCATAATACACTATAAAGTATTAATGTATTACTATGATAATTATGAAGTGTTTGGCCCTGTTTGGCCCATCTCAGACCTACTCTAGATTGGATACTTACGTTTAGTACCACTTTCACACCACTCTACCCAGGTCCTTGTAGTGGAAAACCTGTCACAAGTGGGCGGTGTGGTGTGGAGTGGTGTGGTGTTGGGCCATTGGAAAAGGGGCTTTAGAGACGCGTGCTATGCCCCCTTCGGTCGGCGTTTTCAAGGGTATATTATAAATATGAGGCGTTTGATTTGTGATTTGTGTCAATATTGGCGTTTTTGAAAAGCGTCGCGTCCGTCCCGGGCTCTTCCCCCCGCTCGCTCGCCCCGTCCCGGCGGGGTTGAGGCGAGGCAGAGCAGAGGGCCCCGGGCCGCCCCGCGGGCGACGGGGGGGGGGGGGGGAGGGAGGGGGTCCCCCCGTCTTTCATCAAGTAAAAAGTGACACGCGAAGCGGTCCCCCATGTGTGCGCTCACGCTTTGCCCCCGCAGCCCCCAGCGCAGCCGCGGTTTAATCCACTACCACCGGGAACGCGTCTTTTTAGATTTAACGCGTCGTTTTAGATTTGACCTTCATTTTATACCTTAAGCTATTGAAAAATAGCAGATCTACAAGCTCGTGGCGCGGCACCGAGTGAAAACACATATAATTCAAACACATATAATTCTAGGGGCACCCGCTAGCCTACCGGTCCAGGTGCGCTCAGTGCAGCCTGTCAGGGTATCGCTGGTTCGATCCCCCGATCCCAACTACCTTTGCAGCGTGTCACTCCCCATCTCTCCCACCATTTCCTGTCAGTCTACTGTCCTATCAATAAAGGCATAAAAGCCCCGACACATATCTTTCATATAATTCTAGGGGTCCTTGACATGAAAAAGTTTGAAGCGCCACAGATCATAGAAACGTATGTTTTTTTTCAGAAAACAGTCAGGATTTGGAAGACATTAAGGCCTTAAGGGTTTAATCAGATGATTCCTCTCCCTTCATAGCAGTCTTATTAGAGAGCTGTCAGATGCTGTATGCGTGCATATCCCTGCGTGCATTAGATGCCCTGTTTTGTAGCTGTTTGATGCTTTTAAGAGGGCTTGGGTTTGAAGTTTGACTGCCGCTCTAAGAGCTCGTCTCTTTCTTCTCAGCGTAGCAAGTCGAGGTCGCGTCGCCGCCGCGGTGGTGTCGCGGGACCGGGCGCGTTGGTGTGTGTGAATTGTGTCTTTGCGGAAAACGCTGGTAATTCCACACAATGACCAGATTAACTCTCGAAATGACTTAAGAATTTAAGAGGCGTTTTCATCCGATTTAAGATGTTCAGAAGACAATGGTCAGCGTTTTCTTGGGTTGTTATCGCGCCTGTAGCGATGTTGTTTTCTGTTTCTCTGGTTGTCAACGGACAAACGGTTTAATCGGTCAGCTTGGACGTGGTTTGGGCTTTAACCCATTCAGGCCTAGAATTATTGAATGCTTTATCCAGTGGAAAATAGCAGATCTATAATCTAAGATGTGTGCAAATTGTTCAATATATATTTTTCAAAGCAAACTTTTGTAACTCAAATCTCTGCTTCTGGGGGGGGGGGGTCCCCGCAACAACATATTTTGAGATGGGGGTCTGTGGCCAAATACATGTAATTTTGGGGGACCTTGACGTGAAACAGCTTGAGAACCATCGATTTAGAGGAAGGATTTAGAAGTCGGGTCAAAGATATTCAAAGACTTGCACACGTTTTCACGATTTTTACAAAAATGGCGGATCTACAAGCTCGCAGCGCGGCACTCGGTGCCACGCTGTGAGCTTGTAGATCTGCTATTTTTCAAGAGTTAAAGCATAAAACGATGGCTGAAGTGGTCTTCCAGTTATTTGAGGGTTAAGAAAAACCAAGCCAAACCCCCGAACCCGCCCCCAAATGACAACTGCTGTCATCAACAAAAAAACTAAATAATAATCTCCACTTTCAGGCTAAGAGTAAGACGTCGACTGGGGGCTCATGGGAGCTTTGTCTTATTTCTTCTTCTTCTTCTTCCTCTTCATCATCTTCTTCTTCTACTGTCACTGACCTCTAAGCACTTTTCCAGGGAGGGTTGCTTGTGGCCGTCTTGCTGTGTCTCCCTTTCTTGTTTGTATTCTTGATTTATTTGCACTGGCAAAGTGGACACGTATTGTTTGGTATTAGGTAGTATTGAGTACTATTGCTTGTGTTTGACATGGTGGTGAGAGGAGATACTTGTGTTGCACTGACTGGCATTGACTGTTATGGACACTTTGGTTTGGCACTGCATTGTTAAAGGAGTAGTTCACCCCCAAAATGACTTTTTTTCTATTGATTACTCATGCCATGGAGACTAGAGTTCAATAATATTTTTAGTTTTTTGCCGCATTCCTAAGACAATAATGTGATAACAATAAATTTACCCCCATTCGTTCCCCCATTCGGGGACCCGTTTCGAAACGGGTTCCCATCCGGAATCAATGGGGGTAAATTTACTCGAATCAAATTTTTGTCTTAGGAATGCGACAAAAGTCTCCATGGCATGACTAATCAATAGAAAAAAAAATCATTTTGGTGGTGAACTACTCCTTTAAAGGAGTAGTTCACCATGGGTTGCATTTGTAGTCCTACACCCGCCATGTTGAGGACCAACACAGGTGTTCTGATTGGAATAGAACATTAGTTCTGTGCCAATCAGACAAATAGAAACACCTGTGTTGGTCCTCAACATGGCCGTTTAGGACTACAAATGCAACCCATGAATAAAAGCCTTCACCGCTCTGCGTCGTATAGAGAGCGATGTGCGCTGTGGTATCGGTATAAAGCTTACAGCACTCTGTATCCCCCCCGGCCCTGACTCACAGAGTCATATCTCCTCATTGCCCCTCTGACTCCAGTGGAGGGTTGGTATATAGACCAGGGGTCGGCAACCCAAAATGTTGAAAGAGGCATATTGGACCAAAAAAAACCCCCAAACTAATCTGTCTGGAGCCGCAATCGTCGTTGTCGGGTGGAAACCTTGTATGTCCAAAACTTTGTTTTATATTTATCATTTAAAAAATGAACTAAACAAGTGAAAACAGCTGATCTACAAGCACACAACTGCTGTTTTCACTACTTTTGTGCGTCAGTCTTGTATGATGAAGCAGGGCTTTGCTTCGCGAAAAAAAAATACAAATTTGAAACTTGGAGATACAAGGTTTCTGCCCGACAGTGACGATAAAAAAATCGCTAAAACAAAAACAAAAAAAATTTCCCCCCAATCTTTTTCCATTTTCCTACATTTTTGAAAAAGCTCCAGGGAGCAACTAGGGCGGCGCTAAAGAGCCACATGCGGCTCTAGAGCCACGGGTTGCTGACCCCCCAACCCCGGTATAGACCATAGAGCATACACAGGCAACTGGCGGCCCGGGGGCCACATGCAGCCCCCACCTTCACTTAATGCGGCCCGCAGGTTAATATCAGAATACTGATATATTATTGATTTCAGCTGTTATAATTCCAAACATGCAAACATGACTTCAGCCTATCTTAGTAGCCTAATGACTAGTATAGTAGTACTAAAATGTTTGTCTTTTTTCATATCCAACGTATTTGTATTTAGGTTCATAAAGTTAGCACGAGTATAACTATTGCATTTGAAATTAAATATATATGTACATTTCAGGATTCCAATTAAAAAATAACCAAAAGTTATTCATGATTCCAATTCAAAAAATAGCAGATCTTTTTGAGCTCGTTTTGAGCTTGTAGATCTGCTATTTTTTGCTTCTTTTGTACGAGATACTAGAATGAAAAAGTAGGAAATAGGAAGTAGCAATATGCATTCTGGCCCTCTGGAGTGAAGGTGGGAATATTGTGGCCCTCTCAATCATCAAAGTTGCCCACCCCTGGTATAGAGTCATATCTCCTCACTGCCCCTCTGACTCCAGTGGAGGGTTGGGTGAGGGTATTGTTCCATGGCAGAGCAATTAAAACGTTACTTTTCCACCAGCCGGGGCCAGAATGAGACTTCAACCCCTTCATGCTTTCTTCTTCTCTGCTTCTTATCTCTGCAAGGGGAGAGAGAGAGAGAGAGAGGCTAAGTGAGACAGAGAGGGCAGGAGTAGTAGACGAGTGGTAGGAGTAAGGGAGTGTAGGTTTGGGCGGAGGGGGAGAGGGGGTGAAACAAAGCATCAAATGAACAGAGACGTACAGAGAGGAGGGTCAGAGCCGTCACATCACGGGGGCTTCAGCCGTTCTCTCTCTTCAAAGGTTTCTGGGAGTCTGGGGGAGTCTGGGGGGACAGGTGGTGGCGGCAGCCAGACTATCTACACACCAGAGAGGAGAGGAGAGGAGAGGAGAGGAGAGGAGAGGAGAGGAGAGGAGAGGAGAGGAGAGGAGAGATAAGGGGTCCTACCCGCGTGATATTGAAACGTAACGGCATTGCCGCAAGCCACGCCCCGGACTCATTTTTGAAGCTTGTGATTGGCTGAACCGGACGTAGGGAGCGCTCCGTTGTGGTCTCTTGGACCGCGCGAGGTGCACCAAACCCCAATTATCATTGCGGCCTGGGCATAAATAGAACGATTGCATTCACCACGGCTTCGTAACTCGCGCGGCCGGCGGAGCGCCGCGCGAGTTAATGCCGGCGCGGCGCCTGCGCCCCACTCGCGCCTGCGGCGCTCGGGGGCGAAGAGCAGGACCAAGGTCCGCTGGCCTTCGCGCCGCTTGCAGTGTCGTGGACAATAACTGTGAAAACGAGCGCTCTATGCGGCAATGCCGTTACGTTTCAATATCACGCGTCCTACCCCCCCGCTTTACCTCTTCAGTCTCTCCAACCCACCCTCAACCCCTCGTTCACCAGCTCTGCCCTTTTACGATAGCTCTCCTTGTGCAGCCAGGCTTAAGGGCTTTGCACACAGATGCGTTTTTTTCCGCACGAAAAAAATGGATGATTTCATTTTTTAAAAGAAAACAATGATGCACACCGGCTCCGAATTTGGTGTGCGTCGTCCCACTTTCAGCTGTCTGCAAACAAGGAAATACTTTGTTTTGTTTTTTAGTTTTTAGTAAAATTATGAATTGTATTGAGTAGCCGGGTAATAAACGGGATAACGTCTCGCTCAGCGGTCATTATTGAGTGATAGGAGTCCTTCAGGTTGATATCAACCTGTTGGTCTCCTATCACTCCATAATCACCACTGAACGAGATGTCATCCCTTACGTAACCGCAGCACTTCCACCACTACAGTTATGCAGCTCACAGTGGATACTGTGGCCAGTGGGCCTCTTACCACTTCTCCACTACAGTTATGCAGCTCACAGTGGATACTGTGGCCAGTGGGCCTCTTACCACTTCTCCACTACAGTTATGCAGCTCACAGTGGATACTGTGGCCAGTGGGCCTCTTACCACTTCTCCACTACAGTTATGCAGCTCACAGTGGATACTGTGGCCAGTGGGCCTCTTACCACTTCTCCACTACAGTTATGCAGCTCACAGTGGATACTGTGGCCAGTGGGCCTCTTACCACTTCTCCACTACTACACCCCTCTCCTCTCCTCTCCTCTCCTCTCCTCTCCTCTCCTCTCCTACAGATGAGGAGGGAGGGGAGGGGAGGGGGGGAGGAGGAGGGTCTTTGATGTGCATGTCCCAGTGTGATGATGATGAGGATGTAGGGGCCACGGGAGCCACGGGGGCCCCTGCAGCCTGGCCTGAGTGGATGCAGTGGGGGCCGCTGGGGGCAACCAGCATTGCCCTGCTCAATCAGCGTGGGTCTCTCTCTCTCTCTCTCTCTCTCTCTCTCTCTCTCTCTCTCTCTCTCTCTCCAGGTCTCATTAACCCTGCAAGACCCGAATTAATTTCTACTGGCCCAAAAAAATAAAATAAAATCAGATGGTGTTGTAGGAGTCCTAATCACAGGAAAATGTAATGTTAAAAAAATTAATAATGTTTTTATAAGGTTTTATAGCCATAAATCATGCTCTAATTTGTATTTTTGGGATATTTTTCACAATAATAAACATATGCACATGTTCTAGACATTCTAATGGATCACGAAAAACAATATTACAGGCATTTTACTCAAGTTTTAGTGAGGAATAGCTTCAGTTAAAAAGTGAGATGTTGTTCGTCCAGACGCTGGAATTTCAACTTTCTCTGTGGGGGGTATTTTATATGCAAATATCCTGGCCAATGGCATTGTAATACTAAACAATAGGATTTAATGGTGATGTTAATGTGAAAAAAGAACAGGAAAACTAATTATAACATTTTTTAAAAAATGATTTAGAAAATGTTGCCAAAAAGCAACGCTGGGCCTTGCAGGGTTAAAGTGCTCCAGTGGGGCTAATCCTCTTTAAGGTCTGTGTCTCTGCCCAGGGTCTCTCTACCGCTCTCTCTCTCTCTCTCTCTGTCCCTTTACCCCAGCGGTTCAGTAACACTGTACCTTCTTGCCTGGTTGTAAACAAGCGTTGCAGGATTATTTGGGCTAGAATCCGCGGACGGGTGGGGGAGAGGAGAGGGGGGAGGGGTTGTAAACGGATTACAACTTCTGTGCTTGTTTTTATTTATTTTGTATTTTATATTTTTGCTTGGGGGGGGGGGGGGGGGGGGGTGTTCAAAACCCAGGAGGGTGTTCTTTGAATAATGAAGAGAGGAAGAGAAGGATTAGGTGAAATAATTAGTAGAGAGAGAGAGAGAGAGAGAGAGAGAGAGAGAGAGAGAGAGGCTTTTTAACCCTTTTAAAAAGTAATCTTAAAATTTTAGTTAATATGTTTATGATGTCATTGTGAGAATCAAATGAATTGACTGTACTTAGACTGTACTGGTCAGCTGTTGTTGGGGGGCGAGGGGCAGATTACACTGTGACATGAGTTTCAGACTGTTTCAGAGCGTTTTCAGAGAGAACACGTGACCTACTGTATCATACTATTATAATGTCGGGGCGTGTCAGCGGGCCTTCAAGTAAAAGTATCAATACTGCAATGTAGAAATACTCCGTTACAAGTAAAAGTCTGGAATTCAAAATATACTTGAGTAAAAGTACGAAAGTATTGGAATCAACATATACTTAAAGTACCAAAAGTAAAAGTACGAAATGTTTGAAAATAGCCAAGGTATAAAATAGGTCTAAAGTGGATTAATGTTTAATATTATAATGTATATCTGCAAAGTAACTAGTAACTAAAGTGTTTTAAATAAATGTAGTGGAGTAAAAGTACAATATTTGGATCCCAGATGTAATGGAGTAGAAGTAAAAGTATTGGAAATTGGAAATATTCAAGTAAAGTATGAATACATCAAAACTGTAATTACAGTACTTAAGTAAATGTACTTAGTTACTTTACAACACTGCAACAAGGTTAAACCAGTCTTGGGGGAGAGAGGAGACGGACACAGACTAAATGATGGAGTAAAGGGTCAGCCTTCCCTCCAGATGCGCTGCAACCTAATTGGTCAGCCCCCCTCCCCCCTCCCCCCTCGGCGGCCATTACTCTGACCGCCATGACAGCCAGCTTCCTGTCCGCTCCGCTCACAGACAAACCGTTTCCTCCATTAGCACAGATAATGGTCACATTTCCCCCTAGAGGCCAGTGTGGAGAGGCCTCCACACTGACTGACTGTCTGTCTGTCTTTAATGAACACGTTGAGTCGTATTCCGCGTGTTTGCCGCTCTGACATCACTGTGATGTCAAGGGAACCACACTAACAGAATCCCTTTTATGCTCATACATGCAGGGTTCCCCAATAGGCGGCCCGCGGGCCATTTTGCGGCCCGCGGGGGGCTACTGTCTGGCCCCCACCAACCCCAGTAATAATGGTGGTATAAGAGCAGCAACAACAGAAGTACATCGTCATTGTCAGGTGGAAACCTCGTATCTCAAAATGTGTCCGTTCTTTCGCAAAGTAAAGCTCTGCTTCATCGTTCAAGGCCATCTCACAAAAGTAGTGAAAACAGCAGATCTACAAGCACACAACTCCTCTGTAGCCTCTGGCGTTGTGTGTGTTGGGGTTTTGGACATACAAGATTTTCTCCCGACAACGACGATATCTGAACTGTCGCTGGAGTAGTGGGAACGCCACCGTCGCCCCCTGCAATGTTGTGGCCCTCGGCTTGGTACCCTAGACATGATTCAATGTTGTGGCCCTCGGCTTGGTACCCTAGACATGATTCAATGTTGTGGCCCTCGGCTTGGTACCCTAGACATAATTCAATTTGTGGCCCTCGGCTTGGTACCCTAGACATAATTCAATGTTGTGGCCCTCGGCTTGGTACCCTAGACATAATTCAATGTTGTGGCCCTCGGCTTGGTACCCTAGACATAATTCAATATTGTGGCCCTCGGCTTGGTACCCTAGACATAATTCAATATTGTGGCCCTCGGCTTGGTACCCTAGACATAATTCAATATTGTGGCCCTCGGCTTGGTACCCTAGACATAATTCAATTTGTGGCCCTCGGCTTGGTACCCTAGACATGATTCAATGTTGTGGCCCTCGGCTTGGTACCCTAGACATGATTCAATGTTGTGGCCCTCGGCTTGGTACCCTAGACATAATTCAATGTTGTGGCCCTCGGCTTGGTACCCTAGACATAATTCAATGTTGTGGCCCTCGGCTTGATACCCTAGACATAATTCAATGTTGTGGCCCTCGGCTTGATACCCTAGACATAATTCAATGTTGTGGCCCTCGGCTTGATACCCTAGACATGATTCAATGTTGTGGCCCTCGGCTTGATACCCTATAATTCGGCCCTTGGAGAAAACTAATTGGGGAACCCTGCCACACTGTATATGGAGATCCTTGATGTCAACAATATTAAGCCCACATCTAACAGGACTTCATATGGGAATGCCCATATATGGAGGCCACATCGGCCACATACCACACTAACAGAATCCATATATGGCCAAGACAGATGGCCAAGACAGCCCATATCTGTGTGGCTGGTTCGACAGACAGGGATCTCCATGTATGGGCATAAAAGGGATTGTATGTATGATGTCAGATGTCATAGAAGTCATATGACTATTGACCATAACAAATAACTGAGTAAGCATGTTTGGGCTCTCACAGCATATCTCCATATACAGTACATGGATCTCCATATATGACAGGCCACTGACATATTGTATTTGGATTGTATTATATCGATTGATCATATTGTACTGTGTACACTTGTGCTTGTGCGATGTAAACGCACCTGTTCTCATGCCAATAGAGCATCGCAGTTGAAGCCCCACCCCGTCCTCATTCTGGTGTCGGAAGCGTTTTCCGCATTCATTTCTTCCATAGACGTTTCATAAAGTATTTATTTAAACGTTTTTAAGCCTTGGACAAAGCCACCTCGGCTGGAGAGGAATCATGACAATATTCCCATTTTTTGTAATGCAAAGATTAATTAGAAAGCTGAAAAAAAGGGCAGGGTACAAGACTGTGTACATCATTATTTATAAAATTGCGGAAACTACACTCCCAGAATGCATTGCGAATGTTGTTGTTGTTTCCTGAAATATAGCCCTTAAATCACGCTCAGTTTAGTTATCCAGGCCCAGCATATGGCCTGAAATGTAGTGATTGTCATCTCTGTAGACGCTCTTATCGTCATCCTCAACATAGTGCATCATATTTGTAAAAGAAAGACGATCGCTCACAGAGTTCTGCTGAAGTGCAATAATCCGACGGGAAGACAGGGGGCAGTAGCTATACTTCCGCGGTAACCGCAAGATATGTGAAAGAAGAAGAAGCTAGACCAATCACAGACGTCGATTTCACCGGATGTACATGTTTAGCAGTATGGGAATTGTAGTTCTTCTCTGTGCGATCTTGATTAAAACATGTTTTTACTAAAACTAGAGTGATTGCATACATACTCGGGGGTTCTACAGGAGCATATAGAACCATTTTACAACCACCAGCCTAGTGGTAAGTGTACATTGAATTGCTACGACTTTGTGGCTGATAATGAAAAACCCTATGGTGAAAATGGACTTCCGACACCTCACTGCGATGCTCTCTAAAGCCCTTTGAATTGAACAGTGAATTGAGAGACAGAGAGAGCAAGAGGGAGAGATAGAGAGAGAGAGACAGAGACAGACAGAGACAGAGAGAGAGACAGAGAGAGAGTGAGAGAGATAGGGAGATGTGTAGCACAGCAATTTCAGCTACTAAACTGGCGTTTAAATCTCTCTCCTCCCACTAGCTGGGGGGGGAGAGAGGGGAGGAGGGGGGAGGAGGGGGGAGAGGGGGGAGGAGGGGGGAGAGAGGAGGACCAACGCTCCACAGCGCTTTGTTCCGCTCTCCTCTCCGAGCTTATCACGATCTGGAGGAATTCACCAAAACGTAGGAGAATAGATTGGAGGCCTCTCCTCACAGATCAACCCCTCTCTCTCCCCCCTCTCTCCCCCCTCCCTGTAAGGCAGGGAGGGGTCTTCAACATTTTCAGGCCAGGGACCCCTTAGTTCAAGTTCAAGTTCAAGTCAGTTTATTGTCTGTTTACACAGAAATGTGTTGTAATGTGCATAAAGTGCCAGCCTACTAGAAACAACTACAAAGAAACACACCACCATAAAAACACAGACACAAACAGACTACAACACAAGACCAGCAATAAAACAAATACACATGGAAGAGAGAGAGAGAGATGAAGCAGGGACCCCTTAGTTGAGAGAGAGATGAAGCAGGGACCCCTTAGTTGAGAGAGAGATGAAGCAGGGACCCCTTAGTTGAGAGAGAGATGAAGCAGGGACCCCTTAGTTGAGAGAGAGATGAGGCAGGGACCCCCACAACCTGTTCATAGATTCCACATAGTTTCATTGTTTGACAGCACAATCATCAGTGTATTTTGGATTCATGTCAATTTGTGTTTTCAGATATTTAACCACTTGAACCGTCAATACTTAATAAACTTGACCTTTCACTCTGTACTTAGTCTGTTCTTTTCCCCCTCTACACCAAACCTCTTAGCCGAAAATAGCTGATCTACAAGCTCACACCTGTTGAAGACCCCTGCTGTAAGGGCGATGTTCTGGGGGTTTGGGGGGGGTGGGGGTCCGATGAGCGATGCGTGCTTTGCGTGCTCTGTTGCAACACGATGGGTCCTCCTCCCTTTGCCCTAGCGTGCAGTTTGTTAAAGACGGCCTCGCGGCCCTCATGGTAAATGTCTTACAGACATTTGGTGGGAGGGGGGGGGGGGTTGAGTTATGTGGGAAGGGAAACGTGGGCGTGGGGAAACCCTGCGCTTCCATGGACAACTTCTCAGCTGTTGTTGCCTCGAAGCAGGGCTTGTTTTTGTGAGCTTTTTGCTGTTAGATAATTTTTGCAGTTTTTGAAAGCTTGTTAAGATTTGTCGCATGAGAAATGACGCAGCTTGTCTCCGTCTGTCTGTCTGTCTGTGTCAGTCCTTCCTTCAGTCAGTACACATTTTTACAGTCTATTGGTTCCCTTGTCACTGTGACATCACTCTGACATCATGCTCTGATGTCACTGTGATGTCAGGGGAACCACTCTTAACAGAATGGGTTTGCGCTCTGACATCACGCTCTGGCTTCATATCCCTTTTATGCCCATATATTTTATGCCCATATGTCTACAATGTGATGTCAGAACATGCCCATATATGGGCATTCCCAGATCACACTTGCAAATTAATTACGTCCGTTCTAAGCCCATATATGGAGATCCCTGTCCTGATGTCATCAATATTAAGGGCATATCTGGGAATGCGCATATTTGGTAATGCCCATATATGGGCATGTTGTGCCAATCTCAACAGGCATATAATGACTTGGAACACCAGGTTGAACGTGGTTGGCTTTAATCCATTTAGGACTGAGGCCCATTCTAAAAACATTTTCTGAAGAACTTGTATGTATGTAAAAATATGTATTCAAAAATTACAAAAAAACATTATGCTGCTATATAGTGTACATAGCTACGAGATCCCGTTATGAAGGGTAAAAACAGCAAAAGGAGTTCCCACCCAAAATGGGTTAAGGCAGGGTTTTCAACGTTTTCAGGCCAAGGACCCCTTGCGAGAGATACATGAAGCAGGGACCCCCATTACTTATTGTATAAATACTGTTATCAGTCTATGTTGTATTCATGTTAATGTGTATTTTCAGACATTTAACCACATCAATCACTCTCTACTTGGTCTGCTTTTTTTACCTCTACACTAGGACTGTCACGATTTTGAATTGTTGTAAAATGAGGATGTTTCCTACATAGACGATGCTATGCTCCCAAAAAAAAAAAAAAAAAAAAGTGTACAGAAAAGTGTTAAATGATGTTTTTATGTGGCCACACCCACCAGTTCATTAAAAACCCACTGAATGCCTGACTTTATATTATTTAATGGCCCTTGTTGCCAGCCATTTTGTTTAATTTCGGCTAAACTGCTAACGTGCACGAGCGTGCACGGCCGGGCTATAAACATAGAATGGTTGGGTTGGCGAATTTTTTCTGTCTACATAGCAAAAAAAAGTAAGACGATCCGATAAACGGTTATGGAGATATAGGCCAAAACGTTTATAATATAATCTGGTGTAAAACAATAACAGAGGAAATATGTTATATTTGAAATACGCACAAAATTGATATGAAATGATATGATATGATATCATATTATATCAAGTTTGCGCTCATTTCCTGTATATATAGACCTATATAAGTGAACATTTTTAGTTTGAGTTGTTTTAAAACCATATTAAAAAAAGTGTGTTAAGTGTGTTTTTGGCACCGGGAACCCTTATTAAAAAGTGTGTAAAGTGTGTTTTTGGCACTCAGGGAGTTTTAAGTAAGCCTGGTTGTCATGGTGGGTGGTGACCCAGCTGAAGTTAGCCTCGCCCACAGTGTTGGGTGGTAAAAGGGGACGGGAGTTTTAAGTAAGCCTGGTTGTCATGGTGGGTGGTGACCCAGCTGAAGTTAGCCTCGCCCACAGTGTTGGGTGGTAAAAGGGGACGGGAGTTTTAAGTAAGCCTGGTTGTCATGGTGGGTGGTGACCCAGCTGAAGTTAGCCTCGCCCACAGTGTTGGGTGGTAAAAGGGGACGGGAGTTTTTCGATCGATCTTTTGACTCGGAGGCTTTCAGCTTTCAGGAGGAAACCAAAAATACACAGGGAAGACATACCGTTGTTTCCATTTCACCCAGGTTTTCTTTTTTTTTTTCATCTCACTCACATCACTTTGTCTGCTGACCTCACTCAGCAACGAAATAAACAGAAAATAAACTAAAATAAAAACAATTCACAGGAGGCAAGCAGTGGTCGCCCCATGATGTGCACTGCAATGTAGTTTCCAATGCACTGCATTGCAGGTGCTTTTTGAGAGTGAAAAAGTTTGAAGACACGTGTGACATGTGTGATCTGGGCAGCTTGCCCCAGGAAATGTGCCAAGCTCAATAGGGAACAACGGTAGTTGGATATTATAACCACACCTGGGGGTCTATTAGAGTAATGCTAACTCCATAGACACATACAAAACAGAAAATGTACAAAACTATGGCACCGCCTCTTTAAAAAACTAAATATAGGAAGCAAAAAATAAAGGGATTTTCACTCGCGACCCACGTATGGGTCCCAACCCACTGTTTGGGCATCAGTGAGACAGACAGACAGACAGACAGACAGGCAGACAGACAGACAGACAGACAGACAGACAGACAGACAGACAGACAGACAGACAGACAGACAGACAGACAGACAGACAGACAGACAGACAGCAGAGGAGAGTAAAGAAAAGAGTGGGTATTGATTTATCCAAAGCAGGGCGAGCTGCGAGGTGTCAGTCTGGTGGACCTGCAGTGTTGAATGAATGAATGGCAGACAGATTGGCATCCGAACACTTAACATTCTCCCTTTATTTAACCTCTACAGACCGGGAACGCAACTAACTGTGTCGCGTTAGAACTGGACCAGGTCACCTCTGGGACAACCAGATCTTATTTTATTGTTGTGTGGGACACAATCAACACAATCCTGAATTATTTTTTGTGTTCAATCTGTGTTTTTAGATATGTTAGTATTTCAGCATGCTACAACTGGTCATATGATGCATTTTGCATCATATGACCAGTTGTATCATGCTGAAATCGGCTGAAATACTAACATATCTAAAAACACAGATTGAACACAAAAAATAACTCAGGATTGTGTTGATCGTGTCCCACACAACAATAAAATAAGATCTGGTTGTCCCAGAGGTGACCTGTTCCTTTAACTATTGAAAGATATCAAGATATACGAGCTTGTAGATCTATTTTTTAAGCGGTGAAAGCCGCTTCCAAGGAGTGGCTTTGTGTGTCCCGTGCGTCCAGGACTGAGGATTGGTCAAGCTTCACATGACAATTTGGCCCTCCAGATAAAATCATTCATTCATTCAGAATTCATAAAAATATAGAACTGGAGCACATAGAAAGTATAGATCTAGAACACCGAATGTATAGATCTAGAACACAGAGTTCATAGCTCTAGAACACATAGAATAACAATTCACCGCTTCACTTCGAACCGAGGTTTGATTTTTTTGAAAAATCGTTAATATTTGTCTAAGTCTTTGAATATAGGCTATTGACCCGATTTGTCTTCCAAAATCCTTCTTCTGTATCATTGGTTCTCAAACCTTTTCATGTCAAGGACCCCCAAAAATGACATGCATTTGTCCTGCACGGACCCCCATCTCAAAATAATGTTGTTCCAGGGACCGCCCCAGAAAAAAATTGAATTTATAAAATGTTTGCTTCATAAGAATACATTTTCAATGATTTGCACAACATTCTTTTTCTTCAAAAAATATCAGATATACAAGCTCATAGCGCGGCACTCGGTGCCGCGCTATGAGCTTGTATATCTGATATTTTTGAATAGCCAGATTAGAAACTAATGGTTAAAGTGGTTAAGTTCCGGGTCTTAAAGGGTTAACCTCTGTGCCCTGTCTGTCTAGTCTCAGTGTTTGTAGCGTTGCTGTAACGTAAAACCATCCTGACGCCTGCTTGACGTTCTTCTCTCCTGTGGAGGAGAAGAAAAACTACTAGAATGTTTTACTTTAACAGTTTTACTGCCAGATTTATTATTTATTTATTGGGGCTGGTGCCAGCAAAAAGCAGCTTACCTTTGCAATGTTATAGAAAAAGATATATGCATTATTTTCAAACGATTTATTTTAATTTTTATCTATTATATGTGTACTTGAGCCAAGCTGGCGGCAGAGGGCAGCCTTATGCAAAGAATGAATGTGAATTGGGCCGCTCCGCTTGCCGTCCATTCAGAGCATAGAAATGCATTTTCTAGATCAGATCCACAGAAAACAGCCAGGAAGTGATTTGGGACTCCATTATTGCTAACGTGCGGTGGATTTTTGAGAGCAGCATTACGGGAGATGTTTTTACTGTACACGGCGGCGCGACCCCTCATCAGCTTACAGTCATCAGACGAGGTAAAAGAACGAGCTGTATTACGCGCTTGGTTCAAAATTGGGGCGAAGCGGTAAAAGAGTTAACTCTTTTACTGCCATTTAGGATGTTTACAGTCTGCCCCACGGCCATCAAAGTAGCGTACCTTTGCCATTTTATAGACAAATAACCATGCGTTATTTCTAATCGCGGTCTTGTGTAAAAGACAGCCGCATCTCTCACTGAGTCGCGAAAAAGAAAAAAAATAATAATACGAGAGGCACCAGTTTTCCTGACGGAGAAAGTAGTTAGTTCCAGGCTGAAAAAAGCGACCAGAGAAAAGTGATCCCGCCGCCGTGTAAAAAAAGAAACGAGCGTTCGTTCGGCGGCAAAAGATTCTAAGTAAAAGTATCGATACCGCAGTGTAGGAACTCAAAATGTACCCCAGTGAAAGGACACAAAGTATTGGTATCAAAATGTACTTAATGTACCGAAATTAGAAACTATACGCAAGTTTTCAAATGTATACAAATCTTTTAATTGCAGATCTACAAGCTCACTATGCATCACGATGCGGCGCATTGTGAACTTGTAGATCCACTATTGTCCAATGGCCGAAATGCATGTAGGGCTGAAATTGTTACTGTACAGTATGTTCTGTTGTATAATAATCAAAATCTACAAACTAACTAGTGACTAAAGTTGCAAGTCAGCATCTCGGATCCAAATATTGTACTTTTACTCCAATACATTTATTTGAAAACTTTAGTTACGTTGCAGATATAAATTATAATATTATAAAACATACACTTAAACCACTTTACCCCTATTTTATACCTTGACTATTTGAAAATAGCTGATCTTCAAGCTCACAACGTGTCGCATCGCGACGCGTTGTGAGCTTGTAGATCTGATATTGTCAAACATTTTGCACTTTTACTTTTACTACTTTAAGTACATTTTGATGACAATACTTTTGTACTTTTACTCAAGTAAAATTTTTAAACTCTTGACTTCTATCTGTAAAGGAGTATTTCTACTATGCAGTATTGATACTTTTACTTAATTATAATATCGTCGTTGTCGGGTGGAAACCTTGTATGTCCAAAACCGTTTGTTTTGTATTTATCATTTTAAAAATAACTTCAACTAGTGAAAACTGCCGATCTACCAGCACACAACACCTCGAGTTGCGAGGCGTTGTGTGCTTGTAGATCGGCTGTTTTCACTACTTTTGTGCGACGGCCTTGTATGATGATGCAGGGCTTTACTTTGCGAAAAAATTGACAAATTTGAAACTTGGATACGAGGTTTCCACCCGACAACGACGATATGTGAGTACTTTTTCCACCACTAGTAGAAACAAGCCCTTGGCAGCACAGCCAGAGAAAAGCAGTCTAATTTATACAGCGGTAATAATGAGGCCATTAGACCTGCCACAATCTGGGGACCTGTAATTAAAGCAAAACGCTCCGGAAAGTCCAACAGCAACTCCCACCGAAGCTTAGCTGAACGGTTTGCGCCGCGTAAGGCAGCGCCGTGAGAGAGAGAGAAAAAACAACTAAGTGTTGTTTACAGTGTAACAAACAGCTCTGGGGGCTCCCTGCGTTGGCAGACATCACCACAGGGAGGGGCGTTGGGGGGGGGGGGGGGGTGTGATCTGGGGGGAGGGGAGGGGGGAGAGGGGGGTTCAGCTCGGTAGCCTACAGCCACCCAGGACAAGGCTGAGAAAGCCATCCTCATTCTACACTAAAGGGTTTTGCACTCAGGACCGTTGCGTTTTTTCCATTTGCTGCATGATTAAAACACATTGGATTTGGTGTGCAAGGCTGTGTGGAATCCACACTGCGGATCCCAAGAGGAGTCATAAAAGGAGTCAATGAGTTTTTACCGCATCCGACAGGATGCACAAATCCAACTGGGTTCGATCGGGGGGAAAAAAACGCACTGCCGCAGCCACCTGCCGCATGGCAAATTCGGAGCCGGTGTGCACGAGGTCATAGAGAATCATTGTTCAAATCGTCAGTTTTTTCCGCACGAAAAAACGCGTCTGTGTGCAAAGCCGTCTTGTAAGACCAGGCTCTTTTCTGAACTCATCGGTATTGGCAGTTATCTTCTATCTCAAATGTGACGCGTTGTGAGCTTATAGATCTGCACAAGTATTTAATAAGGCTTAAATGGTGAAATAATTATTATTACAGCGAAGTACTGGCATCACTTGTTCATCCCATAGTCGTCTAAATATAGACGGTCTGCATTTAGACGACTATTAGACGTCTATTAGTCGTCTAGTTTAAGTTTAGACAACAAAAAAACTTTCAAATCTATACCACTATTAGACCACTTTTAGACGGTGTGCTTAGTGGGTCATATCTGTTTCTGGTGAAAATGTAACTAATTTGGCGGCAGTAACATTAGCGTTTTCTTGCCTAGGTTGAATCTTAATATTCATATCCTGGGATCATTTGTTTATATTTGGAACACAGTTCTTATTTGACCTGACGGGAAAAAGAAATCCATGTAGGATGTGTAAATTGTATAATGTGTAAAGACAGTCTGTGATCTTTAGAAGAAATCGGGTAAGAACATTTTACAGTTTTTAACAAAACATCTGTAAAAAACGCCTCTAAACATTGGGATGGTAATCGGACCCAGTAATGGTCCATGGGTCTGTCAGGGAGCCTCTGTTGTCTGGTGATATCGACTCCCTCTCTGCGTGAGTCTGCCTTGAAGTGAAGCGCTCAGCCAAAAGGTGAAGCGCTCATCCAAAAGGTGGACACAGGTGTGTTGTGATGATCCTCTGTACTGACAAACTGTTGGTGGTCCCTGCATAAAGGGGGCTTCCACATGGGGTTGGGGGGCTGCGCCATGCTAGCCTCGCAGGCTCCCGAGTTACGTCATCACCAATGTGCTTCCTTTCTTGGTCTGGTGGTCCTCCCATCGAGCCTCTTTATTAGAACTTGGGTTTCTAATTTCCAATCAAAAGGCTGCATTTCGAGCGAACCCGCCTCACACCGCTCCTGATTGGTCGAGCGGCTGCTGCAGCCATGTCCGACGCGAGTTCACAAATCGCAAATAAAAGCTGCGTTAAGCGAAGTTTTATCTGAAATCAACAGCATCTCACAACAGTTTGCACCTTTGGAATTTCTGTCTGGAAAAGACGTATTTGCTGTTCTGCCGACGATGTTTTGATGCGCTGATGACTACTGACTGGACCTGTCAGTCAAAGTGAGTAACTACGTCATTGCGTAATGCGTTGTCTATGGAGAACTCCCAGACTCTCCCCTGGGAGAGATCTGGGAGTTGCGAGGCTAGTCCCATGCACGCTTGGGCTGGACGTTTTTGTCAAAATATTTTTTTTGCCACGGACATACAGAATGAGCAGACCATAATAATAAACAGAAACACACAAAGAGATGAATGCCCTGAATGACGATAACAGCTCTGTGAATCGGGAGTGTTCAGATGGAACCAATTCGGTTCCATTTGTACCCTCTCTGAGTTAAGGAGGTCCATACAAATAAAACCTTTGAGAACCACAGATAGACAGGCATGAAAACATTTATTGTATGACATACTTGCATACGGAAACACGCACGCACGCACGCACGCACGCACGCACGCACGCACGTACGCACGCACACACGCACACACACACACACACACACACACGTCGTGGCAGCACTCCGACAGACCGAGACCCTTTTCCTCTGCCAACAGAGACCAGCGTGCCTGAACACTGAGATCATGAGAGAGAGAGAGAGAGAGAGAGAGAGAGAGAGAGAGAGAGAGAGAGAGAGAGAGAGAGAGAGAGAGAGAGAGAGAGAGAGAGAGAGAGAGAGAGAGATGTTGTAATGAAACCTTGGCATGTGGGCCGTTGCACCAGATCACATACTATTCATATGTTCCACATTAACCATTCACAAAAAACCTCCGGAGCGGAGAGAG
The DNA here is from genome assembly GCF_963921795.1 of Nannobrachium achirus. NCBI lineage: Eukaryota > Metazoa > Chordata > Actinopteri > Myctophiformes > Myctophidae > Nannobrachium > Nannobrachium achirus. Next base: position 7,862 of record NW_027664768.1, on the reverse strand, counting down.
GCATCTCTGTGCCACTCCTTCTCTCCCGTACAGTCGTAGGGTCTCTCCTCCTCTCCCGTACAGTCGTAGGGTCTCTCCTTCTCTCCCGTACAGTCGTAGGGTCTCTCCTTCTCTCACGTACAGTCGTAGGGTCTCTCCTCCTTCTCTCCCGTACAGTCGTAGGGTCTCTCCTCCTTCTCTCCCGTACAGTCGTAGGGTCTCTCCTCATGTCACTGGCTCGCCGTGCTCTCGTAGCCGAGTGTCAGTCGAGTGAGCCGACGTGCCGCGGCGCGTTTATGGTCGACCGTCGGCGGCGCAAGTTGACAGGCGCTGTTGGAGTGTTGTTGTTGTTGGAGTGGCCCCTACAAAACGGTGAAAAGTGATGATTTATCACTAAACCATCGTTTTGTGGATCCGTTTTAGCCAAAGGAATGTTTTTCGGGCAAAACAAATGCTTGCAATGGATTCAGCATCATGAAAAACCCTAGTTTGACCCCTCACATGCTACTTAAAGCATATTTATTTTTTGCATTTTTTTCCTGCATAGTAAATTAATGGGACACAAACACAAATCAGTTGTTTTAAGAGGTTTCCCCCGGGAGTTGAATTTCAACCTTTTAGTACATATTAATACACACCTTTAGAAACACATTGGTGAAGAAATTTCTTGGTAACGATTTACTTCGCAGATTGGTCAAATATCTTATAAAATCTCCTTACTAGGTGGAGAGCCGGTGTAGTCTGTCTACTCCGGCTCATTTACTGCCGCGAAAAAGAGCGTTTTTCACATACCTTTGAAAAATCGCTGAATATTCTGTGTCGCTCGGATCCGGGAGCATTCAAGAGACCCCCACGCGTCTTCTGGACTCGGAAAATAATCCCTGTCCCCTCGCGAACCATCGTCTTCAAAGATAGAGCTTGCTTGTGAGCTTGTAGACCAGCTATTTTCAAACAGTTTGTACTTGTACTTTTGATACTTTAAGTACATTTCGATGCCGACACTTTCATACTTTTACTCATGAAGTACATTTGGAAATCCGGACTTTCACTTGTAACAGAGTATTTCCATATTCCAGTACTGATACATTTACTTAAAGGAGGACTTCACCACTTTTCAACCTATCTTCATATAATTGGTCCTCGCTAAAAAATAACTTTTTTTTGTCTTTTTTTTTTCCTCAGAGGAGGGTTGTGGGCAGGTCAGAAACCCATTAGTCTCGCGAGGCCATTATATAAATAAAAATCATATAAGCATATTTAGCTTGCTGCTTAGCAGAAATGACATTTTAAAATATATTTTCTTGAACGGTAATGCCCGTTTCCGATACTCGCCGTTCGGGAGCTGCTGTTCCAGACTCTATATAGCATTCAGAGATTGTGGAATAGTTGTTTGGCTACGCGAGACTAGAAACCCATCGTCTTGTGACATCATCGATTGGGAATCCAAGCTAATAGAAAATGCAGGCTTTCTATTCCTGAAAAGTTGCAACGTTAAAGTGGAAGCCATTGTTCTCGCGATAATAAAAATCTAATTTTTTTTTTCAAAAATATTGATTAATTAATTTATTTTTTGGAAAATGATGATGTCACAAGACGATGGATTCTGAACTTCCCACAGCTCTCCTAAGAGACTTGGACCGAGTAGAATTTATTTTTTGCTATTTTATTATGAACATTAGTGAGGACCTATTATATGAAGACAGGTTGAAAAGTGGTGAAGTCCTCCTTTAAGTAAAACAGTCTGAGTACTATTTCCACCACAGGAGATGAGAGGTCCCCCCCAGCCCACCCCCACCCCTCCCTCCTTCCTTTGAAATTATTTAAGTGTCCAATAATGGACAAGGCAATTATTACCATCCTCTTATTTTAATGAAGGGGGGGGGGGGGGGGGGTGTTTGTATGGGATTAGAATTAACGAGGCCGGTCAAAGTTTCCCTTCTAATTGCCCTTTCATTAAGAGCCGTTTGTAATCACATCTTAATGACTTCCATTCCTTCTCCTGGAAGAAAAGAAAAAAAAAGAAAAGTAAAAGAAAAAAGATGGAAAATGAATTCTGCAACGTTTTTTTCCCAGAGTTATGGTGGGGTCATTAAACCCATTTAGATCGGGAACGCATTATTACGCATTATTTTATGCTTTTAAAAAAAAGAGCAGATCTACAAACTCTGTGTATTCAAAGTTATGCACACATTTTCACGACTTTTTCAAAATAGCAGATCTGCTGTGAGCTTGTATATCTGCTATTTTTCAACAATAGCTAAAGTGTGAAATAATTCCCGGGTGGAAATGGGTTAAAACGTGTTTCAAAAAGATTGAGAGACTTCTGAAAAACAGAACTTGAGAAATATGAGTCACTGGCACTTTGACAAAACTGTTAGCTTAAACCTTTCAGGGTTTAATTTCAAAAGTAGCAAAAGCAGATCTACAAGCGTGACTGAATGACGCACATTTTCACAGGTTTCATAGTAAATACGACCCACCATCAGGGTCTTGCTGGGCCCCTGATTCAGCCTGGGAAAAAGAGTTGTAGAGGCCCTCATTGCGCGCTATAGAGAGAGATCTCTCTCTATAGCGCTGCTGCTGCTACTCAAAGATTTGCCATTTCAGATCATGACAAGTGACAAGCCAGTGGGCCAATTACATGAGTTATATTTCACCGTTGTCAGGTGGAAACCTTGTATGTCCAAAACCATTTTAAAAATGATTTAAACTAGTGAAAACAGCTGATCTACAAGCACACAACGCCTCGCACCACGAGGCGTTGTGTGCTTGTAGATCTGCTGTTTTCACTACTTTTGTGCCTTGTATGATGAAGCAGGGCTTTGCTTTGCGAAAAAACGTACACATTTGAAACTTGGAGATACGAGGTTTCTGCCCGACAGTGACAATTTACTTTGTTGGGCCCCGCCCAGCCCCAAAATGGAAACGAAGGGCCGACATTGTATTTACATTTTTTTTCCTAATGGCCGGCCTGGACCGGCCGGGAATGAACCGGGCCGCTCGGGAGTTGTCCCGCAAAAGACAACAAACTTTGATTCAGCTTTGATTAAGTGCCGCCTTGCAGCATTCCAGTTAGTTTTACCACATGCTGTTATGGTCCAAACCAGAGCAATGAGGGTTAGTCGGGGGCCTTAGGGGAGATAGAATGGTAATTTTGTGCTAATCAGTCTAAAAGCACCACATTGTGCACAGATGTATCCCAGGGCATGCTCTAATGATTTAGCTAGGGCGCCCGAGTCGGCGACCTTCGGGGTCGCCACAGCGGCCAAACCGGGCCAACGGCGCCGAGATTAGCTGGTAACAAACTGGAGGACACACGGACGGACGGACGGACGGACGGACGGACGGACCAGGGGCGAAAACATACTCTCCCCGAATAGGGTCCAATGGAGAACATATTCCTTTTGGTACAAGCCGGGGCGGAAACAACGACACTAGCGGCCAATCGTACGAACCTTTAGTTCCGGGTTTGTTTCATGTTAAATCTTGATAACATGGCCCCCCCTGGACACGCATTAGCTTCCTAATCTACTGTACATACAGTATAATCTACTGTACATACAGTATATACAAACCTCCAGCTGTATGACGGGGACGGGAGGGAGGAAAACCCCCGGAAAATATCCACTAGAGAACGATTGACTCTGGGAGCAACAACCAACCAACCAACCACCAGTACCCACAGGAAACACTGGAGATGGATTACAGGATGGGAGTCTGCCCTTCTCTCTCTCTCTCTCTCTCTCTCTCTCTCTCTCTCTCTCTCTCTCTCTCTCTCTCTCTCTGTGTGGGGGGGGGGGAGGGTCTGTTTGCCTTGCTAATGGAGAGCGTCGCGACCGTTAAACAAAGTGCCAGACTCTGTTTAGATTGGAGCCTTTGGTAAAGTAAACTCCTACGTGAAGAATCAAATAAACCTTCCTCACCAGACTCCCCCCCCCCCCCCCCCCCCACACACACACACACACACACACACACACGCTCCTCGCGGACTCCTCTGCGGAAAATGTACCAAGGTTGCCATGGCCCTAAAGTAAACTGAAGTGTGGCGGCTATACATCTGACCTAGATATGGCCTGCTTCTTGCCTAGATTTGGCCTAAATCTGGCCTACATCTGGCCTACAACTGGCCTAGATATGGCCTGCATCTGACCTAGATATGGCCTAGATGTGGCCTACATCTGACCTAGTTATAGCCTACATCTGACCTAGATATGGCCTGCCTAGATATGGCCTAAATCTGACCTAGATATGGCCAACATCTGGCCTAGATATGGCCTAAATCTGACCTAGATATGGCCTAAATCTGGCCTAGATATGGCCTACATCTGCATAATTTGTCATTTTAGAGGTATTAAAAAGTCCTTAAATTGTCACTTTAGAAATGTGCAGATATCCTCTATACACTTAAACTTTATGTTTGGTTTGTTTACTGTTGAGTGAGAAAACTCAATAGTCCCCCCCCCCCGACACACATGTGAACGCTTGCGAGGGAAAACAAACCAACATCAACTCCATCGTCACAGGCTAGCTCCCATGTCCACTGTCTGTCTGTCTGTCTGTCTGTCTGTCTGTCTGTCTGTCTGTCTGTCTGTCTGTCTGTCTGTCTGTCTGTCTGTCTGTCTGTCTGTCTGAGAACAACAAACCGGGATGTTGTTGGGTTTGTGGTCTTGGTGGGTTTAGAGGGATAGAGTCGGGTGGGATTGGGTGGAGTGGAGGGGTGAGGTGAGGTGGTGTTGCCTCCTCCTGTGGGAAGTGGGAGAAGTGGTAGTGGGACTCATTGAAGTAGGAGTGGACGTTATAGAAGAAACCAGGCGGCCTCTGCTCTTGTTTTCCGCCCGCGCTAACACAACAAGGAGCTATAGCGTAGCGTAGCGAAGCGTGCCGCACGGGTCCTGACAGAGAAGCTCCGGGGCTACCATTCCATTCCAGGAGTCTTTGACAGCCGCAGGGTGCGTGCGTGCGTGCGTGCGTGTGTGCGTGCGTGCGTGCGTGCGCGTAGTGTAAACACTCCCCTCTCCTCTCCAGCGGCTAAGGGAGTCAGCGGAGGTTGCGGAGGGGCCAGGACTGAGTCATCACGCGGAAGCTATCAAACTGACTGGGGGTAATGGGGGGCTGGGGCGTCAATTGGGTATGGCAGGGGTATGCAGCTGTCATACCCTGGGTCCAGGGTATGGCAAGGGGTATGCAGCTGCCATACCCCTGGGTCCAGAGGGGGGGAAATAAAAGTTACTTTGAAATATAAATCCATGATTGTCTCTTTGTCCTATCTGTGCTGATTATTATGTTGTTAAATTGCAGTAAAATAACTAACAAAATGGTCACTTTAACAAGGTATTATATTCTCCACACTTTTATTCTCCCCAGTTTGAATGGTATATTCCCAGGTTCCGCAGGTCAGCTGCACAGGTGCAAATGCATTATTGTTGTAATTGTGGCACGTTTACTAACATGCCAAGTTTAGCTGCACTGAACAACCGTTCCAGGCTATCCAGCCCAAGAAACCGTAGAAACCTGTGTAAAAAAACTGACAAAACTAGTTTTTTTCAGACATTGTGAAAATAGCCGATCTACATGCTCACAAGGCCTCGCAGCACGAGGCCTTGTGAGCATGTAGATCTGCTATTTTCACAATAGAACCGTGTTATACAAAATGTAATGTCTCTTTTCCATGAGGACTCCCATCTTTGCCATACCCTAGCTTTAGCTGAACTGACGCCACTGATGGGGGGGGGGGGCAGGGGAGGGCCGTGGGGGGACGGGGGGGGGGGGGGTGGGGTTAGATATGTTGTCCAGAACTGTCTGTACGCAGTAGGAGTTGGAGGAGGAAGCTTTTAGCTCTTATCTAAAAGCTTCCTCCTCCAACTCCTACTGCGTACAGACAGTTCTGGACAACATATCTAACCCCACCCCAACATATTGAAATCCCACCCCCACAACGCACACACGCACGACACGCACACACACAACACACACACACACACACACACACACACACACACCACACACACACACACACACACACACACACACACACACACACACACATCCCCTCCACCCCGGTTGACTTTGGAAAAGTTGTGTAAGTGTGTTGTGTGTATCGAGTTCTTTTTTTTTTTTCTTTTTTTTTTGTACGGGTTTCATGCCACTCACTGTCGAGTACTGTTTGTGTGTGTGTGTGTGTGCGTGTGTGTGTGTGTGTGTGTGTGTGTGTGTGTGTGTGTGTGTGTGTGTGTGTGTGTGTGTGTGTGTTTACATTCTATGTCTGCAGTTTTTTCAGTTATTTATTTATTGCTCTGAGATTCACATGTGTTTTAACCTGGAGAATAAATACAACGCAGTAGGATATTTACACGGCCTCACTTCATTCTCTGTGGAGTCTGTAGGCCACAGGGCACAGAGCTCTCCAACCTTGGCTGGTACATACAACTATCGGGGCAGGTGGAGTTTGCTTTCAGGCAGGGAGGGACGTGCTGGCCATTGGGAAAAGCGGGACAACTACCCGAACGGCCGGTTCATTCCGGCCGGACCAGGCCGGCCATTAGGAAAAAAATTCAAATAAAATGTCGGCCTTCGTTCCATTTTGGGGCTGGGCGGCCAACAAAGTAAATCGTCACTGTCGGGCAGAAACCTCGTATCTCCAAGTTAAAAATGTATACATTTTTTTTCGCAAAGCAAAGCCCTGCTTCATCATGCAAGGCTGTTGCACAAAAGTAGTGAAAACAGCAGATCTACAAGCACACTTGTAGATTGTCTGTTTTCACTAGTTTAAATCATTTTTTAAAATGATAAATACAAAACAACCGGTTTTGGACACCCGACAAACAACGAAATATAACTCATGTACAGTAATTGGTCCACTGGCTTGTCACTTATGATCTGAAATGGCTAATCTTTGAGTAGCAGCAGCAGTGCTATAAAGAGAGATCTCTCTCTATAGCGCTGCAATGAGGGCCTCTACAAACTCTTTTTCCCAGGCTGAATCAGGGGCCCAGCACGTCCTGCGTTCAGGTTCAGGATATCTGTCTAAACACCTCTGAACGTGGTCAGAGCGCTCTGTCTTCTGGTCTGTGGGATGTCAAATAAGAGCACTTGTTTACCTAGCCTCGCAACAGCCAGACTCGTCTGGGAGTTCTCCATAGACAACGCATTACGCGATGACGTATAGTTACTCACTTTGACTGACAGGTCCAGTCAGTAGTCATCAGCGTGCAAGTTATGAGATGCCGTTGATTTCAGATAAAACTTTGCTTAATGCAGCTTTTATTTGCGATTGTGAACTTGCGTCGGACATGGCTGCGGCAGCCGCTCGACCAATCAGGAGCGCAGTGAGGCGGGTCGCTCCAAATGCAGCCATTTGATTGGAAATTAGAACCTAAGTTCTCATAAAGACACTCGATGGGAGGACCACCAGACCGAGAAAGGAAGCACATTGGTGATGACGTAGCTCGGGGAGGGCCTGCGAGGCTACTGTTTACCTACAATGTGCTGTTTCCACAGTGGCTACTGTATTTGGCATCAATTGAACAGTAATTGAAATTGTATCTATCATTGATAATGGAACATTCACTTTTCGGAGCAAGTGGGCATGACTGGCAAGTAGAACATGACCTGTACTTTACACCACCCTCCCTCATCACAACTCAACACGTTGAGTGAGAGCTTTTAGATCTGCTATTAGAGCTTGTAGATCTGCAATCTTTTTGCAAAGAGATTTGGTAGAGAGTGAAAAAATAAGACTGTATCGAATGCATTATTTACAGGTCCGTTTTACAAATTCTAGTGTTTAAGAATAGTGATTTTTAGTATTCAAATTAATCGACCTCAAAGTGTTCGAATAGTCGACAGGACTGGCCAAACTGTCAAATATTAAGTAAGCAAGAGGC
>NW_027664769.1:0-1000 GCF_963921795.1 Nannobrachium achirus | reverse complement strand
AATGTAGAATCTAAGATTTTCCAGAAATTAAAAATGAAATATAAATAATAGCCTATAGTGAAAGCAGATCTGAGATCTCACAACGCCATATCTTGATGAGCTTGCAGTTCGGATGTATTCACTATTATTTGTAATATGATTTTAAGTAGTTATTTATATAGGCTATGTACATTTTCTCTTCCTAGAAATGTAGTGGAGTCAAAAAGTATAGGCACATAGGCATATACGCATAGACTAGTACGCCAATACTCCACCACTGCTTATAGCCTATATGTGCTAATGTCCTTTGCGTTATGTTGTGAGTCACGCAGCGCTGGTCGAGCGCTCATTAAAAGCTCCCATAAGTTCATTTTGACATGACTTTGCATACATAGATATTGTAGCTACTTAGTTTGTGTACAACTTGTACAAGTCTCGTATAATACTCTCTGCAGGGCTATCGTTCATTAATTGGGTAAAGTAGGTTAGTGGCAGGCCTACCCATTGGATTACTTTAGCCAGGGATAATTATCAGAAACACACGTGCATGCGTGCACGCAAGAAAGAACAGAGCCTTCATTAAACGTGAAGGATCTCGAATGTCCTTCTGATCTGTGCATCTCTGTCTGTCTGTCTGTCTGTCTGTCTGTCTGTCTGTCTGTCTGTCTGTCTGTCCCTCTGTCTGTCTTTATACGTATACACAATACTCGCATGCAACACGTAGGTCTATATACACTCCTTTTTGCATGACAAACCGTATTGTTATTACAATGTTATTAAGCCTTTATGCTGATATATGTTATAAATGATAGGCTACAGTCCAGTAGTCAAGATGGGTTTATTGTTTATATTTCTTTCAAAGTCGGGCCTAAAGGTAGCCTATACAAACAGTGAAATGCTAATCAACAGTATAGGCTACATAGGCTACTTTATCTGCCATGGTGAATGCAGTGTAGCCTACACACTCCATGGCCCACCAACACCACAATAAAGACTGCTATGCATTGTATGTTTGTTAGTC
>NW_027664770.1:0-32811 GCF_963921795.1 Nannobrachium achirus | reverse complement strand
AATGTTTTATCATTAAACATAACAGTAAAATAAATGTTTCCATTTTCAATTTTCTCTCAAGTACCCCCTGTAGTACCTCTGCGTACCCCTAGGGGTACACATACCCCCATTTGAGAAACACTGCACTATAGGATGCCAGGTCAACAATTACCTGGCATCTCTCTCTCTCTGTTACTGTAACTAGCCCTTACCCGTTCAAAGATATGAGCTCCAAAATGATGTGCAGTGTGTGGGTTATGGGATGTGCACTGTGCACACAGTATATGAGGGATGGAAAGTAACTTTAACTGGTGCTTGCATGATGTAGGAGCATCAATGTAAGAAACCCGTTTCGTTTAATGGCTACAGAGATACTGTCCCCCCCCCCCCAGCCCGCCCACCCGCCTGCACACACACACCCGCCTGCCTGCACACACACACACACACACACACACACACACACACACACACACACACACACACACACACACACACACACACACACACACACAGAGCTGGTTAAACATTTTGCCTCAAGCTAGATGCAGAATAGATGTGCCTCATGCTAGATGCAGAATAGATAGTAGATACACCATAAAAATGCTAATATACAGCATACGATTTGTGAAAGTGACAAACGGGCTTCACAGTTATGTCAGGTGTGTTCATATGCTTATGGTGATGCGATTTCAGATCAATTGCTCCAGCCACTGAGGAGAAACGCTGTGACAGACACTCAGACATTCGCAAAATTATAGTATAGATTGTTTCTGTACTCCCCCATCCCTATCTGGGGCTGCTGTCACTTTCACCTTGCCTCAACCCCCTTCCTTCCACTCTCCAACCAGGCTCCCATGCTCTCTGCAGGGCATGATGGCGTGCGTCTCTCGCCCTGACATTCCCTCTCTCATCCCTTTGCCTTTCACTTTCACACCCTTCCGTCTTCCCCTTCCTCTATCTCAGTGGTTCTCAACCTGTGGGTCAAGACCCCCACAAAAAAAGATGACAATTCTTTTCTTTCTGTTCCCCCTGTACAACTCATACCTTCACTGTCGGGTAGAGACCTTGCATCTCCCAATTTCAACTTCTACATATTTTTTTCATACATTAAATAAAAAGAGTAGCGACACAAAGCGTCACATGGCAGTGCGCTGTGAGCTTGTAGATTAAGTAATGAACAAAACATTTTGAAAGTGAAAGTGGTTAAGTGTGTCTGTGGGTTTTTAGAAATATTTAACCAAATATTGAACCAATTAAAAGTATTAACAAGAGCTTTTGACTGAGGGGGCACGGTGGCGCAGTCAGCAGCACTTCCGCCTCACAGCTAGAAGCTAGGTGGCGTTGGAGAAAGGGCCTTTCTGTGTGGACTTTGCAAAGTCTCCTAGGGTAGGTAGTAGGCACCCTTTCCAAAAAGCATGCAGTAATCCTGGTCTCTATAATGCCTCCCTCTGGCCAGCCTGATGGAGGGGAAAGGAACTGGTTGGAATAACACGTTCCTTCCAAGCACTACGTCCTACTGGGGAAAATCCCCCCTGTCAAGTGATAAGAAGCGGCCTGCTCACTTCTCATGCATTGAAGCATGAGCTCAGTTCGGGGCTCTGCCAACCTGGGGAGAGCCCCGAACTGAGCTCATGCCCAGGATTAAATGATTGGACAATTGACACTGTGTGAAAAAACGGGTTATGGGTTAAATAAATAGTGGGATTAAAAAAAGAGAGCTTGTGTGACTGAATAGATTAATAATAATAATTAATTAATAACTACTGGGTGTGGCCACCTAAAAACATAATTGTACCCCACCTTTAAAAACTTCGTGCCGCACTGCAAGCTTGCACATCTGCTATTTTTAGATTTTTTTATTATGTTTTTTGAATCTTGAAAGTGTCAGAAGAACTAATGATTTAGAAGGCATTTGTAGAATCTGCCTCAGGTCTTTGCCAACTCTTTCTCTCCGTCAGCTTGACCTCCTTTCCTTTGCCTTCCGTCTGACATTCTACTACTGGTCTCGCACCTCACCCTCCCCCTCCCAGCAGCCCCCATCAGTCAACTCTACAACCACCACCACCAGTTGACTGGACTTGTCATGCTGTCGAGGTGCCGAAAAGTTACACAGACTGACTGACTGGCACTGACTGCATATAAACACACACACACACACACACACACACACACACACACACACACACACACACACACACACACACACACACACACACACACACACACACACACACACACACACACACACACACACACACACACACACACACACACACACACACACACACACACACACCACAACCACGCCCATGTCCCCGTGGCAACCGGCTCTAACACCACCACCAGCACCACCAACGTGGCCAACAACCACACCCTGGATGCCTTTGATGTTCACACCACCCAGTTCAGGAAATCATAATTATTTATGTCCTAAAATCACTGGTTCTCAATCTCAGCGTCGGGTACTCGGGAGGGCGGGAGGGAACCAACCAGGGGTCCTAAAAGTTGGACCCTTTACGAGCCTGTAACTGTAAGAGTGTTCATAATGGAACAGCGAAGTGACAACTTAAGGACTTTTAAGACCTTTTTAATACCTCAACAAAACAAAAAAGAAAGAAAGAAAAAAGACCATAACTGCCACAAACTAAATAGTATAGTATAAATAATGGTGAAACACTGTCCAAATTGTCAAATAATGTAAAAAAGAGGCGAAAATATCCAATCTACAAGCCCTTCTATTTTCACAACATTTATCTGAATCAAACAAAATGTAATGCCTCAACTTCTACAATTTCCAAGTGCTTGTCAGGGTGGGGGGGTCCCAAGTTCGAATAGGAGTATTTCGGGTGGCTCACGGGTGGCCTGAAAAGGTTGAGAACCACTGGCCTATAATGTCTATCAAACTGGGGATCCTTGAAATAAAAAAACGGTTGAGAGTCACTGTCGTAAATCGCTGCCTCTCCCAACTGGTTTCATCCTGGGGTCTGAGTTCTACTCTGGCCCCCCGAGTAAGGATGAATATCTGGGTCCTGAACCAAAGCTCTGGTCGCTGCCATACATTGATGACAGACTATTTGACAGTTTTAGCCAGGGGGTCTGTCTGTCTGTCTGTCTGTATAGTCTGCAGACTCTGTTGACTATGCATCTTTTGCCAGTCAATGTTAAGTGACTACTAAGCACAGTTCCAAGATCAAGCCTGAGACACTTTACAGTAAATCACCTTTGCCCCGAGTTTCTCATTAACCAGGAGTCCATTCAGGGAAATTAAGGATACCTTGTACTATTACAGAGCAAAGGGCAATGTCTGCCCACAGTGCAATAACAGTTAAGGGATCCAGTCAGTGTGGTCGCACGACCAAGTAGCTTAAGCTTACAGTTACAATACGTATATAAACTAGTGAATATACCAACAGTACCTACATGTTAAATGTATCCATTTGTAACTTTTAGAGTGTGCAAAATGTACCTTTACATATTTATTTTGTACACTCTCAGAGCTAAATGAACACTCATAATTGTACAGTGTATGTGTAAACTAAAGACTGTCTGAGACAGACAGACAATAGCTAGACACTGGTACAGTGATTAACAGTAAGAAAAGGAAGAAACATAAGCTATACACACAGAGACCCATAAAATGAAATTGAAATGAAAGTGTTTTTAAAGGGCCTTTCGTTTAGTAATAAGAGTGGAGTTACATTTGTTAATGCACCGAGGAGGAGGATTCAGCCAAGTTCAGACTCCTAGAGCTCTGCGGCCGGGTGAGGCGAGGCGGTCCACTAAATCAATGACACTTTACTGTCCCGAACCGCGGTGTCATTAAATATGTGGAACTAAATCATCTAGGTTAATGTTATTTACGTTAAAAGGAGGCCTGGAAATTCACCTTCTTGTAACCGAGCCGTCTTGACGTAATCAGGGGTATTTTGTAGGGATTCCCTGGGCTCTTTATTTGACCACTGGTTTGGAATGTATCATTGAAAAAGGCGACCGTAGTCAAGTCACAAGAACAAGTCCAGTCTAATCCTGGACTATTATTATTAAACAGGACTGGAGGCTACAGTACAGACTGGGATATAGTGCTTGCTGCTTGGTTTGGCAGATCAGCTTAAAAACACATTAGAAGACAAACAGACAAACAAAATCATTCAAGTCACTAATTTCCTGTTCACCCATTCATTCATCCATTGGAGTGAGTTGTGAGACCACAGCAGAGGCAGACCATAGTCCACATGCTCCAGCCCCTTGTTTTGTCTGTAAAAAAAAACTCACCAGTGATATCATCAATAATAAAACAGAGAGGGGGGACCAGCAGACCCCCTGGGGCGGTGGGGCTAAAAATGACCATATAAATAAACCCACCCGTGGTGGTATAATAATGATGATCACACAGATACAGATAATGTAGTGTGTGTCCTAAATGTGCACCCAGGCCTGCCCTGCTTACATATACCGGTACTGCACACACACACACACACACACACACACACACACACACACAGTCACACACAGTCACACACACACACACACACACACACACACACACACACACACACACACACACACACACACACACACACACACACATATATGTGACCCCCCACATACAGCCATACATCATACATGCAGTACATAACACACACACACACACACACACACACACACACACACAGCAGCCAGCATGCCTGTGTCTAATTTACAGTGTCGCTCGCCGCGTTGACAATGTGCTTGTAGATCTGTTGTGTGAGTGGGGGGCGAGCGACACCCTCCTACCACTTCGTATAAAGCCCAGGGCTTTTAGTTAGCAGCACCACTGCACTGCCTCTCCAGTCTATTACACACAGCCACGATAGAAGCGAAGAAACAGCACCCCAAAAATAGATATGAATGCAAAGAAATGTTAAAAAATAAAGAAAAATAATCATAACCTCATAATAATAATACTCACCAGGTCTTTCTTCTGTCTTGCCCACCACCAGTACCACAGGTCGGGGGGGTTGAGAAGAGAAAATCCCGGCTTCTTGTTTCTTGTGATAAATCCACACTCCTCCCCACGCACGTAGTCAGTCAGTCAGTCAGTCAGTCAGTGAGTCTCGTGTGTGTATTTTCTGTCCAGGGCTCAATATAATAACACCACTGTGGAGGCTGAGCTGAGCTGTTAGGCTATGGTATCGCCCCGTTTTTTTATGATTTATTAAATTATTTCATTTACGGCCAAGAAAACTTGACCAATCCATATCCATAGCCAACGCTATTGTTAGACACGCACAGAACAGAACACAGAACACAGAACAAGAGCGGTGCTTGCTCTGCTCTCTGGTTGCTGCTTGCTGCTGCTCACATGGCAACGCCCGCCCCCCTCGTACAGTATTCGGAGGGCGGCCATTGGCCGGAGTCGGCTCCTGCCGGCCGTCTATTGGGTGGATCGGGCTGTCTGTCTTTATAAAGGGAGGGAGGGGGGCGGGTCTCAATAGGTGAGAGAGCCCCATTGGCACTGTATGAGAGCAGTGTCAACGAGGGAGGAGGGGTCTGTAGGCCATGAGGCTTCCTCCACCGGCTAGGAAAGGAAGGAAGGAAGGAAGGAAGGAAGGAAGGAAGGAAGGAAGGAAGGAAGGAGTCCTCTTCTCTGCTATGAAAAATGAATAATCATAATCATCACAATCCACTTTGTTTGTATGGCACTTTTTAAAAGTGACATTTTATCATCAAAGATTAAACAAAAACAAATAAAAGAAAAAGGGAAAGCAGAAGGATAGAAATTACAATTTGTTGAGCGTTTATGTTTTGTTTATTTGTACATTACAAGTTATGTAACTTTTTTATGGATAAAATGTAGTTTAGTCCAATCTGTAGGTTAACGTAGGCCTACTGTATTATTACAATATATACAGTCAGGGTGGTGTTGCACTGTATTTTGTCCTTGCGTTTCTATTGAGATATTTAGATCGTGTCAAAGGTCATCATGTCTCATTTTGACCTGAGGGTCAATATTCAATTCATCCGGGGGCACGGTGACCCAATCGGTATAGTGCTGTCTCCTCACAGCTAGAAGGTCCTGGGTTTGTCAGGTGATAAGCTGCCTGCTCACTCATGCACTGAAGGAAGCATGAGCTCAGTTCGCGGCCCTCCCAAGGTTGCGGGAGGGAGAGCAGAGCCCAGGATTACAGCTTTGGCAATTGGCATCGGGCGAAAAATGGGTTACAAAATCGTGGGATGAATATTTAAGAGAAAATTCATCCCCTGAGAAAAATGTCAGCACTTGTGTAGGAAACCAGGTTCATATCCACATAGCGCAGCTTCTTTAAGTTACCCAGGGGGCAAAGGAAGGTGTGCTGCATTTGCCCCGACATAAAAAGTTGTCCACCTGAAATATTATCTATGACCCAGTAGGATCACAACCTATATGGACAACCCGGTCAATTTGTACAACAAAGTCCAATATGGCCGCCTCAATATTAGCCCCTATTAGTTTTAATGGGGGGTGAATAGGGCAAAATTTTAAACTAAGGGATATTTCCACGAAACTTCACAGGTTGATCAATGGTATACATATGAACATTTTTTGTATTGCAAGTTTCCATGAAATCCAATATGGCCGCCACAATATGGCCGCCATAATGTAAGGACCCAGAAAATAGGTTTTGCCTCTAACTTCTGAACCAGATGAGCTAGAAACGCAAACTTGGTGTCTATTTCATGGTGTCTGACCATGGGAGACTCAATGGAATAGCTAATTGTATTATTGGGTGTGTCTGGACCTTTATTGTGCATATTTGCAAGATGGTGGACTCCCAAAATAGAGCTTTAACATAATTTCTACCATGATTGTTGACTGCTTTTGCAAATACAAGCAATATGAATCCATTTGCTAAGATTTATGGCACAGAAGGGACTTATACCTGTATTATTCTTGAGTTTGCATGTTGTCAAAATGGCTGTAAACGAGATATTATATTTCCTGTCCGATTCTACTGTATGTAGTTGTAGCAATGACTTCAGATAAAATCAGAGACCAAAACAATGTATCTTAGAAATTATTTTTTTATTTAAAAAAAAAAGAAAAAAAGAGAGAGATTATCTCAATGAAATGAATGCAACTGCCTTTTTGGGTCTTTCACACATAGACATGCACATGCTTTCCAACAACTTCAGGGAAATTATAATGAACACATGATTAAAACAGGCTGCATTATAATGCAAATAATTGCTAGTCACTATCACTGTCATGTGTACCTATCCTGCTGCATCTTGTCTCCAGTCCTTGGCAACGACACCCCAAGTAGCATGCAATTCCCTTCTTCGCACATGAAGTTCAATCACCCGAGAGAGACTTGGAGTAGAACCGCTGCTCCTTCACTTGGAAAGGAGTCAGCTTAGGTGGTTCGGGCATCTAGTACGGATGCCCCCCGAGCGCCTTCCTAGGAAGGTCCTCGATGCACGTCCCACTGGGAGGAGACCCTGTGGCAGACCTAAGACCAGATGGAAGGATTATATCTCCAGACTGGCCTGGGAACGCCTCGGTATACTCCCAGAGGGAGTGGAGGAAGTTGCGCAGGATAAGGAAATCTGGAAGTCTCAGTTGGAACTGTTACCCCCGCGACCCGATTCCGGATAATCGGTTGAAGATGGATGGATGGATGGATGGCACATGAACAGTTTTTCTGGCAGCCTTTGATACAGCTACATGATATTGCCTTGTCCATTGATATAGGCCAGGCTGGCTCTGTAGATGTACAGGGGACTGCCTTCCCATCACTGAGAGACCATCCATATTCAGTGAAGCAAGGGATGTCTGGCTTCGCGATGTGTGCAGTTTTATCTATTACTAGAACTTACCCGTTCGAAGATATGTGCTCCAAAATATGTGCAGAGTGTGGGTTGTGGGGAAAGTTACTGTAGCTGGTGCGTGCGTGAGAATATGTGGGAGCATCATAATGTAAGGTATATTTATGGATACAAATAATTTAAAATCATTTTTAGGTGAATAGAAGTATGAATGCGCTTGCTCCACATAGTTTTTTCATACCCGTTGGAAGATGAGACACACATCAAACGCACCTGGTAAAAGCGAGAGAGAGAGAGAGAGAGAGAGAGAGAGAGAGAGAGAGAGAGAGAGAGAGAGAGAGAGAGAGAGAGAGAATGCACATTCCTAACTGTGAGAGAGAGGGGTGTGTGTGTGGGGCTACAGATCCCATGGCCTGGAGGAACGGACCGTAACCCTGACAACAGGCTAAGAAAACGCTAGTAAACAGCTTTAATTTGGGAGAAATGAAATTCGGGCTCCGTCACCGTTGGTATAATGCTAATGGCCAATACCATGTGAACTTTGGGATCAGTTGCTGAAGCGAGTGAATAGATAAACGTAGATAAGCGTGAGCGTTAGAGCGTTAGAGCGTGAGTGTGTGAGTGTGTGAGTGATTGAGTGAGTTTGGTGGTTTATCTGATAGATGGCTGCAAGAGCAGCTCTTTTCAGGTGCAGGCCAAATAGCCGGGGAGCCACTGGGCCAAAATGAGAGAGGACCTGTGATGTCATGACATACTCCAAATTTTTGTTTGTCCTATCAATTTGGTCAATAAGGTACACAGAATGAGAGGCCTGCTCTGCCGGAAATCCTGCGAAAAAAAGTTTCCCATTGACTTCACTATACTGGAAAAAAACACACCAAAAAAAGTAGCATGTGAGGGGTCAAACTAAGGGTTCTTCATGATTCTGAATCCATTGCAAGCATTTGTTTTGCATGAAAAACATTCCTTGGGCTAGATTTCAGCCTCTCAAACCTGTGAAAAGTGATGAGTCATCACTTTTCACCGTTATTTTGGTCTGTTTTCTAGCCCAAGGAATGTTTTTCATGCAAAACAAATGCTTGCAATGGATTCAGAATCATCAAGAATCCCTAGTTTGACCCCTCACATGCTACTTAAAGCATATTTTTTTTGGTGTGTTTCTTTCCATTATATTGAAGTCGATGGAGTGAATATACAAATGGCCATAACTTTTTTTCGCAGGATTTCCGGCAGAGCAGGCCTCTCATTCTGTGGACCTTGATGACCAAATTAATAGAAAAAACAAAAATTAAAAGTATGTCATGACATCACAGGTAACATCCTATTCTTTGAGCTTTTGGGCCTGTGGCTCCCCGGCTAAAAGGCATTTTCTGTAGGTGGCAGCAGCTTCAACAGGGTTGATCGGTTATTTAGGAACTTGTACACTCTCAGCTTTGCCAGGTCAAAGTCCTCCGAATGGTCAGCTTTTGATGCATATACAGCTATTGTGAGGTCTCTAGCCTGATTCTTGACATCCTCTGAGAGGGAATAAGAGGAATTTTCACCAAACTCCTGAAGTGCAGGGAGATCTAGACCCATGCTGGTCTTGAACCATGCCTTCTTTCCAGTGAAAAAGGGATAGCTGGTGGTATCTCTGCCACTCAGGCTGTGAATAAAGGGCAGGGCACGACACTGTGCGAGTCCAAGGGCTGAGACCATGTGATGGATAGGAAGATATGCATCCTGCTCTGTTCTCACCCACAGCTCTGGAAGGTCTAGGAGGTGGGTGGCAGCATGATATAGATGCCTATATCATGCTGCCGCCATGGGAAGGCAGTCCTCTGTCCATCTACAGAGCCAGCCTGGCCTATATCAATGGACAAGGCAATATCATGTAGCTGTATCAAAGGCTGCCAGAAAAACTGTTCATGTGCGAAGAAGGGAATTGCATGCTACTTGGGGTGTCGTTGCCAAGGACTGGAGACAAGATGCAGCAGGATAGGTACACATGACAGTGATAGTGACTAGCAATTATTTGCATTATAATGCAGCCTGTTTTAATCATGTGTTCATTATAATTTCCCTGAAGCTGTTGGAAAGCATGTGCATGTCTATGTGTGAAAGACCCAAAAATGCAGTTGCATTCATTTCATTGAGATAATCTCTCTCTTTTTTTTTCTTTTTTTTTATAAAAAAATAATTTCTAAGATACATTGTTTTGGTCTCTGATTTTATCTGAAGTCATTGCTACAACTACATACAGTAGAATCGGACAGGAAATATAATATCTCGTTTACAGCCATTTTGACAACATGCAAACTCAAGAATAGTCCCTTCTGTGCCATAAATCTTAGCAAATGGATTCATATTGCTTGTATTTGCAAAAGCAATCAACAATCATGGTAGAAATTATATTAAAGCTCTATTTTGGGAATCCACCATCTTGCAAATATGCACAATAAAGGTCCAGACACACCCAATAATAAAATTAGCTATTCCATTGAGTCTCCCATGGTCAGACACCATGAAATAGACACCAAGTTTGCGTTTCTAGCTCATCTGGTTCAGAAGTTAGAGGCAAAACCTATTTTCTGGGTCCTTACATTATGGCGGCCATATTGTGGCGGCCATATTGGATTTCATGGAAATACAAAAAATGTTAATATGTATACCATTGATCAACCTGTGAAGTTTCGTGGAAATATTCCTCAGTTTAAAATTTTGCCCTATTCACCCCCCATTAAAACTAATAGGGGCTAATATTGAGGCGGCCATATTGGACTTTGTTGTACAAATTGACCGGGTTGTCCATATAGGTTGTGATCCTACTGGGTCATAGATAATATTTCTGGTGGACAACTTTTTATGTCGGGGCAAATGCAGGTTTCCTAAAAAAAGGCTGGTTTGCCCCCTGGGTAAGTGCTAAATGTTTGTGTTCTGAAAGAAAGTAAAGTAGCCTATATCCTATCCAGGATGTACGTATGTTCCACGTCTGTATCTATATCCTGCCCCATCCCACATTGGCCAAGCTTTGCGGGACGCTTAATGAAAGTAACTCATAAATAGCAACTCTCACTTTACACTAGGTGTGATTTTTATGAAAGAGCTGGAGAGACAGGGAGACCCCTGTTACTGAACAACAAACATTCTATATAGCAATGACTAGATGACTAGATGATGAATAAATACACTTTTTGTTTTAACCCAAAAACATGACTTACCCTACTGTATGAAGCACATACCAATAATGATTAATTTATCCTGCTACAAATGAATTTGTTAATTGATTTAACATTTGGTAGATAGATAGTCTTGGGCCCAGTGGTGGAAAGCAACTAAGCACATGTATTGTACTGTACTGTACTGTACTGTACTGTACTGTACTGTACTGTACTGTACTGTACTGTACTGTACTGGGATACTGTTTTGAGATATCTTCTTTTACTGAGTGTTTCCCATTGTCAATACTTTTACTTCTACTCCAATACTACAAATATTGTACTTTTTACTCCACTAAGTTGTCCTTTGTGCCTGCTTCTATACAGGCTCGCAGATGAGAGGAGGAGGTAATCTGTTGCCTCTTTGTGTGAATTAACTACAAGTTAATTCACACATGAATTTCTATGAATTTCTATGCATTTCAATGCTACTTATGAATTCAATGTGACTATTGGCCCTGTCTGGCTGCCTCTGGCCTATAAATTGCTGCTATTTTGCTTTAGCTACTTAGGCCCTAATTGGGTTACCTGCACTCAGTCACTGATACCTTATATCCTGTTTTTGTTGTTCTGTGTTTTTATGTGTCTTTGTGATACATGTCTGCTTTTATGGTTTGCTGTATACCAAATCACCCTTCGGGGATAAACAAATAAATGAACTTGAACTTGAACTCCACTACAATTATTTGCACTTGTTGCTAGTTACATTGCAAAACATACATGAACTACCAGGAGTTGTTGACAAAGTGACTACCAAAATCAATAAACTTTTTGTTTTAAACCAAACATATAACTTGCCCTATACACCTTTAAGTTGCTTAAACAAAACCAAAACAAAATGCTTCCAATGATAAAAGAGGCAATGCTTTTTAGTTTCAATCATACCATTATTTGAAATGACACAACACAGCATCTTTGAGGGACCCAGAGAAAATTGGTCATATAATGTGGCTTCCCTGTGTGGATGAAACCAAGAAATCTGAAGCTCAAGCACTGGTGGAAGCAGTTAAATGTGACAATTGTGTAAAAGTATCCATATCATAATGTAGAAATACTCTGTTACAAGTAAAAGTCTGGTATTCAAAATGTACTTGAGTAAAAGTACTCAAAATATACTACACCAAGAGTAAAAGTGCTCTTTAGATCTGCTATTTTCAAATAGCCAAAGTAGGATATATACAGTAGGGCTTAAGTGGTTCATGTATGTTTTGCAATGTAACTAGCAACAAGTGTTCTCAAATAATTGTGTTGTGGAGTAAAAAAAGGATAATGTTTGCCTCTGAAATGTAGCGGAGTAGAAGTAAACGTATTGACAATGGGAAACACTCCAGTAAAATAAAAGAAAACACCTCAAAATTGCCAGCGCAGCACAGCGCAGCACAGCGCAGTAGTAGTAGTGCTTAGTTACTTTCACGAGATTTCCCCACTTTGCACCACTGAGCCCAAGCCTATCTACAGTACCAAATGTTAAATCAATGAACAAATTAATTTGTAGCAGTACAAATGAATCATTATTGGTAATGCGCTTCCTATCCTCACCCGTACAGTTCAATAAACTATGTGGGGAGTTGTGAAATTGCCCCCATTAATCTCTATTGAGCAGAAATAGGCATATTGGTACAGACAAGAGAGTACATACAATACCTTGAGGCCATGTCTAAAACTGAACCACATGGATACAGGGAGGAAGCACATTAAAAAGGCAACAGCGACATCTCTTGGTGAGAGAGAGTAAATAATAGTGTTCCCTCACATAGCATATCAACAGGCATTCTCAATGCATGATAGCCAGAACATTGCAGTGTTCTCATATGACCATTTGATTTACATTATCAAAACAGTATTGCAATGGTGGTTCAAGACTCAAAATAGGCTCGAAATGGTTCGGAAGAAAACATTACTCCTATTTTAACTTCCCTATTAAAACTGTGTCTGTTTTAGGCTTGTTTTTTGTTTTTTCATCTTTTAGATTTTACTGATTGCCTGCATGGGCCTCCAAATGCATGTTTAAGTTACTAACCCTTTACAGTATGTGCCCACAGTCCTCCACTCCAGAACCTGCCCTCTCAGGCTTACTGTAATACATCTCTTTTTAAGTCACTTCTTATGTACTTGCCTGATGATATTACTGTCTTTGCCAACATGGCAAAGTGTGTGTGTGTGTGTGTGTGTGTGTGTGTGTGTGTGTGTGTGTGTGTGTGTGTGTGTGTGTGTGTGTGTGTGTGTGTGTGTGTGTGCGAGTGTGTGTGTGTGTGTGTGTGTGTGTGTGTGTGTGTGTGTGTGTGTGTGTGTGTGTGTGTGTGTGTGTGTTTTCATCTTTTAGATTTTACTGATTGCCTGCATGGGCCTCCAAATGCATGTTTAAGTTACTAACCCTTTACAGTATGTGCCCACAGTCCTCCACTCCAGAACCTGCCCTCTCAGGCTTACTGTAATACATCTCTTTTTAAGTCACTTCTTATGTACTTGCCTGATGATATTACTGTATTTGCCAACATGGCAAAGTGTGTGTGTGTGTGTGTGTGTGTGTGTGTGTGTGTGTGTGTGTGTGTGTGTGTGTGTGTGTGTGTGTGTGTGTGTGTGTGTGTGTGTGTGTGTGTGTGTGTATGACTGTGTGTGTGTGTGTGTGTGTGTGTGTGTGTGTGTGTGTGTGTGTGTGTGTGTGTGTGTGTGTGTGTGTGTGTGTGTGTGTGTGTGTGTGTGTGTGTGTGTGTATGACTGTGTGCAACGTGTGTGTGTGTGTGTGTGTGTGTGTGTGTGTGTGTGTGTGTGTGTGTGTGTGTGTGTGTGTGTGTGTGTGTGTGTGTGTGTGTGTGTGTGTGTGTGTGTGTGTCTATGACTCTCTCTTTGAGGCATGCCTAAAGCCATGGTATAGTTCACAAACTGGATGTTATGCAATTTTCTATGGATACAAGTGTGACAATTCACACACTGTGCAACATTTTCCAAAGCATACATGAACATTTTGTAACAGATTGTAAACTCAGTCACAGGAATATTTGTTATCTTTCCTGTCTGGATGTTATTTCTATATACCTATAAGGACTATGTGTTGTTAATCAATTGAATTGATTTAAACAAAATAATCTGCAACTTCACAACACCTCATGATGAAGCAAGTTTGTGAGCTTCTAGATTGGTTATTTTTAGCAAGTTATTTTAAATAGGACAAACACCTGTCTGTCCTGTCATGATTATTTCACCTTCTGCTTCATTTCTGTGAATGGGTGTTTGTTTACACTGTAGTTGACCAGTGGTCCTTGAGGGAGTTCCAGGTGGTCCCCAGCTAAATGATTGAGAATAACCAAATGGACCCTTATAGATCTTTAACTCTTGAGAGAGTGTAAAATTAAACCAAATGATACAAGTCCATTTTGGTTTCATTTTACGCTCGATCTCAAGAGTTAAATTATTGTTGAACGCGTGCATTACTTAATTTACAAGACGTCTACACAATTAGAGAATGTTGAAGAATTGTTATGTTGATGAACGTCTGTTTATCTCTCCTAGGGTACCTTCAATAGAGCATGGAATTGTGGAAAAAAAATCGTATCCTTCGGATCTGAGAGGTTCCATCTCATCAAATGGTGGTCCGTGGCTCAAACGCCCAATAAATAATGGACCTTGATATGAAAGGGTTAACCACTGCTGTAGACCAGGGGTTCTCACCCTGTGGGTTAGGACCCCCAGGGGGGGTCCTCCAAATTATTTTGGGGGGGTCCCCAGATGTTTAGCTTAATGTTGTCATTGTTTTCTCACTCATCAATAAACGGACCAACATACAGTATAAGTGTATCTGCACATTTCTAAAGTCACAAATTAAGGACTTTGAAGACCTTTTTAGTACCTCTCTTATAAAAATGCAGAATTGTCAAACAATAAAGGCCAAAATTTCAGATCTACATGCATGTGAGCAGGCGTTGTGACTGAGCATGTAGATCTGCTATTTTCACAATGGAACAGATGGAGTCGAACTAATGTAATGCCAACTCCTACAATTCCAATTGCTTGTCAGGGTGGGGGGTCCCCAGCAGTTGAAATATGATTATTTTGGGGGTCGCGGCCTGAAAAGGTTGAGAACCACTGCTGTAGACCGAGTCAAATTACATGCCACTGTATAATGCAATAAAGGAGGGCCTCCACATGCATTCTTTCTTTGTGTGTGTGTGGTGGTGGAACCTGTTGAGGGGCAGTGAACCTGTCACAATCTAGCCTCATAAACCAGACTCTCCTCTCGAATCAGAAGGCAGGAGGAGTCAGTTTATACTAGGCTAGTCACAATCTACTGGAAGGTTGCTCTTGTGAATCAGAGCTACTACACAAGTTCGCCCACTAGGGGGATCCAAGGCCTGGAGAGAGAGAGATATCAGCACCATGGACAGCACACAGCAGAGCCTAATTATTAATGTGCGCTGACCATGGTGCTGATAGCCTGATAACCTATTAGGCCCTAATAGGTATTTGTATATTTGTTTTTTCTAAAATGTAGTAGTCTAAACCTTAAAGGAAAAAAATACAGACGCTGCATGTCGTGTTGTTTGTCCTTTTCTTTAAAGCTACACCGTCAGACAACAGAGCATATATACACACTAAAAAGGCCTGGGTTAGAATCAACCCATTCTGGGTTGTTTTTAACTCATTCCATGGGTTGCTCCTGCACGTACCACGCCTGGGTTAACTTAACACTAGAAGATGGGTTGGTTCGATTCAACCCAGCAGGTGAGTTAGAATATTCTACTAAATTCTGGGTTAAATTAACCATACATCTGAGTTAAATGCAACCCATGTTATTTATTATATATTCTACCCAATCCTGGGTTAAATTAACTATATTCTGAGTTAAATGCAACCCAAGTTATTTATTATATATTCTACCCAATCCTGGGTTAAATTAACTATATTCTGAGTTAAATGCAACCCAAGTTATTTATTATATATTCTACCCAATCCTGGGTTAAATTAACTATATTCTGAGTTAAATGCAACCCAAGTTATTTATTATATATTCTACCCAATCCTGGGTTAAATTAATTATATTCTGAGTTAAATGCAACCCAAGTTATTTATTATATATTCTACCCAATCCTGGGTTAAATTAATTATATTCTGAGTTAAATGCAACCCATGTTATTTATTATATATTCTACCCAATCCTGGGTTAAATTAATTATATTCTGAGTTAAATGCAACCCATGTTATTTATTATATATTCTACCCAATCCTGGGTTAAATTATAACTGTCCATCTGATTAAATTCAATCCTTATTTTATACTCACCCCAAATGTGGGTCACATTATGTACCATTCTGGGTGTCACTTATTTAAACAATTACCAGCCACAATACATTTGTTACCTTACTGTTAAACAATTTAACACAATACATGATTTGGTCAAGCAAAGCATAATGCAATTAACACAAACCATACTTAACTCAAAGTAATTTTATAATAGAAAAATGGCAGATCAGAAACTTTGAAAACATTAGACAATTTAATCATTTTTAACAAGCACAGCCACATTATTTTGCTTAGAAAAACATTCAAGCATTCAAGCCATAACAACAAATTCTGAGTTCCAAAAAAAGAGTCTCAGAAGGATCCATGAGGAAAATGAGACAAATATGAGGTCCACTCCACCACGAGGACACAGACCGAGAGGAGGGGAGGAGGCTGGGAGGCGGAGGAGGGGGAGAGGAACTGAGCAAGAGAGAAAGAATGGAGGCAGGGGAGCGATGAGGGAGGGTAGAGGAAAGGGAAAGAGGTGCAGGGTGACTTGAACCATAAAGAGTAATGGCAGGGGAAAGGGGGACAGAGAAAGTAGGTGAGAGAAAGAACAAGACAGTCATCTTGGGATTCTCAGCTGACCCAACCCATCCAGGTGACCACCTGCATGCCTGTATGTTTCGCCAGATTGTCATCACAGAGATGCGTCCTTCTTCGATGGAAAGAGACAGAGGGCTCTTTAGCAATACTGGGAAATCATACACACACATTGGGCCTCCAGATACTTGTGGTGTACCGTTAACCTTTTACATGGAAACATTTCACATAAATCAGACAAATCTATAAGGATCTACATTATATTCTATTAATTGCAATATAGTGCTACCAACAAAACAGGCTGCGCATGACTGGAAGGAATGGGAATGGGCTATACTTAACGCAACCCAACAAGCAACCCAACAAACAAAAAAATATTTTCTGAAATGTAATCTTAAATCTTGTTTTCTAATTACTAAATCCCCAAAACTGTGACCTTTTGATGCTGTCCAAAATTTTCAAAACATTGAGGCTGTGTTACAGTAGCAAAGGAAGAAGGGGGGAAAAAAAAGAAAGAAAAAGGAGTGTGTTCGTTAGAAAGGGACAAAGCAGTCTTTGTTTATGTGGGGAAACCTCTGTGGAACACAATTTAAGGTTCAGATTAACAGATAAGGGCACTCTTTAGGAGTGCTTGGTCTTTACAGTCTCTCCTGTCTGTGATGGAGGCTGAGGGCCACGTGCTGCGCAACAGCAGATGTTTTACATGAGGGGTGAAGAAAGCCCTGCCACCTGAAGTCAGTGTAATGTGGATAGAGTGTGCAAGTCTGTGGAAGAGAGTGTGTGTGTGTGTGTGTGTAGGGCTGCACAATTATCGAAAAAAAAGATCGAGATCTACTGTAGATTCAGACACCTATTCAATCTCATTACTAGAAAGATTGTGATCTAGATTTAGATCACAATCTTCAAGTGGCCACTTGAACCCCATCCTTTTTTGTGGGGAAGACTTTTGCTGAAAATAGCCGCTTGTTGTAAGCTTGTCAAGCGGCTATTTTCAGCAAAAAGTCTTCCCCACAATAATAAAAGACAGAAAATACTCGTTTTGAGCCCCGAGAGACCAAATATTTGAGTTTCAAGTGGTTAAGCATAGAGGAAAAAGAGTCAATTCTCTGTTACAAGGAACTTGGTGCATTACTTTATGGTTTAGTCAAGTGCTTTAGCACGTTACAATACTGTATTTTTTTTACTGACCGAACACTGTGTGAAGAATCGTGAGAGAATCGTAGATCTCAATTCTTAGGGAGGAGAATCGAGATTCACATTTTAGCGAGAATCGTGCAGCCCTGTGTGTGTGTGTGTGTGTGTGTGTGCGAGAAAGAAAGGTCTACTGGCAAGCCAGAATTCTAGTGTTCATAAACTCAATCATTTTGTTGGCCGCTGGTAGTGGAATTCCATAGATTGTACTCTGTAGGAATTCCCACACATGTTGACACTTTTTGGGGTACTCTATGTCAAAGATGTAAAAGGCCTTGAAGCAGATGTCAATGGCTTGAAGAAGTTTCTCCTGCTCCAAAGCCTGTCCATCTATAATGACAAAGACCTGAGACAGTTGATCCGAGTAGTTGCCCAACGTCAGTATGTAGGGCTCAGGTCGGGACTTCTTGGCCTCATCAAGATACTCCACCATGTTGGTTCCAGGCTGAAAAACATAAAAAAGAAAAAAGAAAAGCAAGGGTAAGGACCAAGTATAGAATTAACACACATATACAATACTTGTAAACATATACAACACATACATGTTAACATGCTTAAGTAAAATGGAAAGATTTCCTTTAGATGTGCTGGATGGACTTACAGGCTGATGGTGGATGAAGGCCTCCATGCACTCAGCAACGGTGTGGCGAACCATTTTACTGCCACGGCCCCGTCCGACTTTGAATGGAGTTGGGGGGAGCAAGAATGGCAACTGCTGCAGAGCGAGATCCCCAACGCCATCTGCAGGAAAACATATAGCTATCAATACAAGGTGGAGCGGCATATCCTTTATTTTGTGACGCTTTGTGTCATGCAATGGCCAACAAGAATGTAACCTATGCCGTTATGAGCAGCCATGCGGCTCTGCAGGTGTTAGTTGTAGTTTAGTTATTTGCCCAGAAACTGGTTTGAGCGGTTCTAAACCTTCTACATTACAAGGTCTTCCCTTAACCGTGACAGAGTGTACAAATGGAAAAGCACTGACCTGTTGTGGTCCATTAGTAACACTGACAGTTACAGACTTCGATTTATTTTTTATCTATCATTTTTATCCCACGATTTTTGCAACCCCTATATTTTCACCCGGTGCCAATTATCTAATGTGATCCTGGGTGCTACACTGCCTCTGCCAGCCTGGGGAAGCAGCGGACTGATCTCATGCTTCCTTCTATGCCTGAGTAGTCCAAGCTGCTTTCTTTTCGACCGACAGCGGAGAGATTCCCCGGTTGGACGTAGCGCGTGGAAGGAACACGTTATTCCAACCAGTTCATTTTCCCCTCCATCAGGCGCCCCGGCTAGCTAGGGGGAGGCAGTATAGAGACCAGGATTACTGCATGTTTTTAGTGAGGGTACCTACCCTAGGGGACACGGGGAGAACATGCAAACTCCGCACAGAAAGGCCCTTTTGTCAACCCCACCTAGGGTGTGGGCACTGATGACACGGAGGAGGAGACATGCCACCAGCGCCCACAGCTTCCCCCTGCGGGAATTGAACCCAGGACCTTCTAGCTGTGAGGCGACAGCACTACTGACTGCGCCACCGTGCCCCCAGACTTCGATTTAGTCTGTAACTTCGGACTTAGATTTAGGCCCCACTAAAGGAACACAGAGTCCCTGGAATCAACTTTGAGAAGCCCTGGTCTAAAGAAGGCCCACTGGTATTTGAGGGGGACACTTCCAGAGAAGAGGAAACCCTAGGGCACCTGAAAGTGTGTGATGTGTGTGCCACACGGCTACATCTCTATATTACCGTGTCCCAGTATTTCTAAGTGGGTTCTCGATGGCGGTTAGTGTTAGTCAATAGGATTCGAAATACTGGTACATAGTAATACTGCCACGCTCCCATGCCACACTCACACAGAGAGGCTGTCAAAGTGGTGTGGATTCTTTGCGCAAAAGGGACTGTCGACTGACAAAGAACCATTTCAATAATATTTTACCTGATGTTAATTGTTCGATCGGCAGCTCCAGCTTCCGCTCCAGTCGTGCCACCTGCAGGATCTTCTCCGCATAAACTGGGACCCAGGTCTCATACAATTTGGATGCAGCCTCCGGATGCAAGACAAGGAAGTCCTGTGCCATCTATAAAATGGAAAACATTTGAAATCAAATTAAATGTGGGACACTACCAAAATATTATAAACAATGCATCATCACATGTACGATATTCCCTCTTACCATGCCGTCAGTCGTTAGGCGAGGGTAGTGTTCCAGGATCTGACTGACGGTCAGCTCTCTGGTGTTGTCCTTGATCCACCTGGCCCTGTAGATCACTGTGTCCTTCATGTAGGTCTCAACTTGTGAGAGTGGTTGAGAATTGCTTCTCAACCACTCTTTTAGTTGTGCAGCCCTCTCGTCCGATATGGTACATTCTGTAAAAAAAAAAAAAAAAATTGCTGTCAGTCACTAAAAGGTGGATTTTTTTTTATAATCATCCCTATCAGCAATATGTTGTGTGTTCAAATAGTTCTAAACAACTATAAATGTTATTGTGTGATTCCTCACATTCACTACAATCAGGCTCTGCTCAGATTTTCTGTCTGTGATAGTGTTCCCTAAACATGGACGTATTACACAACTTAAACAAGCTTAAACACATTGTTGGAACTGCCTTCTATTTGTCTGTTTAGTAATGACCTGGTATGACCGCAGCTGCTGGTCGAACAGGATCATCTGGTATTGCTGGTCGGCTAGTCGCCCTGGCCGCTGACCTCAGCTTCTTCCTGAGGTTTCTCAGCCTTTCCTCCAGGAACCCAGTGGCTGGATGGTTCTTCCGTGCGGCGGTGTACCAGATGTCCTGACAAGAAATCAAAATGTATGAGATTCAAGGTTCAAGGTCCAAGTTTATGTATATGTCCCTGAAGGGCGATTTGGTTTGCAGACAATCATTAAAAGCAGACGTAACATGGAAAAAACTTACATGGACTTGTCAAAACATGACAAGGCTCTAGTTACAGTGCAAGTGGAAGTAGTTTTACAAAGGCAAAGCCAAGAGTGGCAGGTGGCAGGGCCTCCCAAAATATTACAATACTAAATAGTCAACATGCGACACAAGTGTGGTCTACTCTATAACCCAAGACCTGGCACGCCCTCAGGAAACGCATGCACACCCCCTGTCCTAGGACACGTGAGGCACTGCCCCACCACTCACCGAAATCACAGTGTCCGTGGCGAGCGCTCACTCAAGCGCAGGTGCACGTGAGTGCACCCACACAAGCAAGCCCTCAAACACACGGCGCCGCTGTCACGAAGAGCAGCGAAACAGTACCCCCCGCCCCCCCAGACAAGAAGCACCCCCCTCAAGCGCACACCACAATTAAATACAGGCCAGACAGGCCAGACAGGGCCGTACAATTGTGTTATCGGAAGTAATATAAGAAGTATACAAAACTGAAAAAATATATAAACTATACAGACTATCACTCTATCAAGTTGGAAAAGGGCACAAATGAGAACTTATATGCCTAATTGCCTTGGCAGATGATGTCTCTTGGCGAACACCAGAAGGGAGCATTCTATACTCAGAATGTAGTCGATGAATAGAATAGAGATTTGGCACATTTATATTTTTGACAGCGTGGCTTTGATTAGAGCAGGGTGTTTCTGTACCTCTCTGTCACCAAAGAAGGCCATATTGTCGCTGCTTCCAAGGGCATGACAGGAGTGAGCTGTATTGTGTCTGTTACATGCTTTACCATTTTATGCTCAATGTACTGTATGCTTCTCAACGGTTACTGAGAACCGCAGACCTACAGTTCGACAGCATGTTTTGAGCTTGTCGTTTTCAGCATCAGCGACACATCACAGCATAATTGGCTTAATGTTAGGGGTCTCACTAAAATGAAAAATTTGAAAAGCAAAAAGACAGAAATAAAAACAACTCACGCTGCCACTGCTTGATGAGTCTTTCAAGCTGGGAAATGCCCCAATTAAGCTAGATGCCAGGGCCTTCTTGGTCTCTGCCGTAGGACTGTGAAACAGAAATAACAACTATTTATCATATCAAGTAGTTCCAGTGAGTTGATTTGATGTAACAAATAAACCATTTTTAAATAAACCATTTTTAAAAGACAAATCACTTAATCTTGCCATTTAACCATTAATCCCAAACCAATTAATCCCCAGCATTGGTATTGTGAGGAAAGCTTCTGCTGAAAATGGATCGACAAGCTTTCCCCACAATAACAGAAATATACTAGTAATGAGCCCTGAGGGACCATGTATGGTTCTAGTGGTTAAGAGGATCCCTAATCAACATAAAACATAAAGCTTATTTAAATGTTTACTTCTCTCCAAACTTCTCGATAAGGTGCGACACCAAGATGCGGACAAGGTTCCATCTCTGGCCCGTGGTGATTAGATTTGTCTCGTCAAGGCTCTTCACAATCACCGCTCCATCCGTGAACCGTGTAAGGACCTGACGGACATTCTTAGAAAATAGCAAGACACAAAATTGCAGATTTATTATTTGGTTAGGAATGGGTGATATTAATTCAAATCAATATCAACAT
Source organism: Nannobrachium achirus (assembly GCF_963921795.1). NCBI lineage: Eukaryota > Metazoa > Chordata > Actinopteri > Myctophiformes > Myctophidae > Nannobrachium > Nannobrachium achirus. The sequence continues at coordinate 10,328 of NW_027664770.1, read as the reverse complement.
TATTTTGATAATTAATAGGGCTGTACGATTCTCACTAAAATATGAATCTCGATTTTTCTCCCTAAGAACTGAGATCAACAATTATCTCACGATTCTTCATACAGTGTTGCGGTCACTACAAATGCCATTAAACTGACAAAATACAGTATTGGAACATGATAAAGAGCTGACTAAAACACAGTAATGCAATCATTATTTTCTGTCTTATATTGTGTGGAAAGCTTTTTGCTGAAAATAGCCGCTTGACAAGCTTACAACGCGTCGCACTGCGACGTGTTGTAAGCTTGTCGAGCTGCTATTTCAGCAAAAGCCTTCTCTAGGTTCAGGAGGTTAAAAAAAAATTTAGATCACGATCTTTCTAGAAATGAGATTGAATAGGTGTCTGAATCTAGATGTCGATCTTTTTTCGATAATTGTGCAGCCCTAATAATTGATGCACGCCTTGTGTGGTGAGCTTGTAGAGCGCCATTTTTTTTTCATGCAAGGCTGAACAGACAAATATATAAGACTTAAAAGGGTATTAGCGCAGAACTTACAAACGTAGGAATTAGGTGTATCGTCTGATACATCATGAGGGGATCAGGACCAGGCGGGATCACAGGACCAGGCGGGATCACAGGACCAGGTGGGGTCACGAGATCAGGTGCGGGCGATACCTCCATGGGGGTTTGGGCAGGAGGCGTGTCATCACAGCCTGTAGGTTGTACAGGTGCAGGCGTCGGTCCAATCTATACAGAAGACCAAGGTTAGTATAATAAATGAGGGACAAGAATAGGGCACTGAAGTCTTTTTTTTTTTACTTTTTTTTTTTTTTGTAACCCATTTTTCACCCAGTGCCAATTGCCTAGTAGTCCTGGACTCTGCTCTCCCCCCTGCCAACCTGGGGAGACAACGGACTGACCTCGTGATTCCTTCTATCATGAGGAGTCCAGGTTGCTTCTTTTCACCTGACATTGGTGATTTCCCCGGGATGGACGTAGCACGTGGAAGGAACACGTTATTCCAACCAGTTCATTTCCCCTCCATCAGGCGCCCCGGCTGGCCAGGGGGAGGCATTATTGAGACCAGGATTACGTGCATGTTTTTGTGAGGGTATCAACCCTAGGAGACACGGGGAGAACATGCAAACTCCACACAGAAAGGCCCTATTTGCCAACCCCACCTAGGGTGTGGGCGCTGATGACGCGGAGGAGGAACACGCCGCCAGCGCCCACAGCGTCCCCCTGCGGGAATCGAACCCAGGACCTTCTAGCTGTGAAGCGAAGCGCTAACCACTGTGCCACCGTGCCCCTAGGGCACTGAAGTCTGATGTAAATGACGCATCCTACCTGGTTCGCATTCTGAATTGGCTGCATATTTTAACAGAATATCAAATATATCTGACTATCATTAACGATAGTCATCTCCCTGTCAATGTCACCGGGCAGATTGTCTTTGGGCCTCAATGCTTTTGAGACAATTTAAAGATGACCCAACCCTATTCTAACAGAAAAACCTTTACGAACCAGGGGATGAGCGAGTGACGTCAGGACTTCAGTACTCTATTGGAATCCCCAATAGAGGACCCGTTTCAAGACAACCAAGTGATATGTGGACAGTGCTGGAGCATACTTTTAGAGAGTGCACGTGGGCTTCACCTTACAAAAATGATGTGATTAAACAAAAACTACTTACGGTACCACTTATCACTCATTTAAAGACCATGGCAGTAGTCAGTAATCAGGTCAGCCCAGTAGTTGACAGCATCTCACCATCCCAGTAGTACCTTCAATCCGCCTGAGAAGTCAAGTGGTTCGTCCTACCCAAAAATACTGATCATTTCCAATTGATGGACACTTTAAGCAGCATACCCAGGACACCGTAACCCTGGTGTGGGGGCTATATCAGGTACTGGGCCTTTGCCAGAGGCCGCCTGGAGGTAACAGTGGTTAGGGTACCCTCATTTTGTCCCATAGGTCTAGGCCCCCACTGTCGGATGCAGTTTAACGTCGTGCCCAGGACAGAGTGATTCTAAAAACGTCTGTAGCGCAACGAAATGTATAAACTCTCATCCTCCTCTCTGTACAACTTGGCTGCATGGAGGGGATGGTGATCAAGCAGATCTCTTAAATCTACTGCTACCAACAACTGAGTGGGAATGACACTGTATGCGTATAAATGCCTATCAAACCACTGTGTTTCCCACTTCTGTATAACAAGCTTTATTGACGTTTGCTCCAGTAGTATAACGGATTCTATGAGACCAAATTGAGGCTCTCCATCCTGATCATAGGAAAGGAATACACTCATGCCTGCTCTGTAATTATTTCCCTTAAATTTAACCCAGGCTGGCATATAAACTTCACTGAAAAGGGGAATACCTTCTAGCCCACTTTGGATCCTGTCATTAATGTCGACAAGAAGTGTACTTTGCCCTGGACCAACTTCTGTAGTGTGAGACAGGATTGTTCCACATAAGAAATGGTAGCACTGCATCATCTGATGGCGAAATGCCATGGTTTTACATATATTTCTAAAGTTACAGGTTACATTGCTAACTTGTTTGAAAAATGCATGCCGTGCTTCAAATCTCATTGCCCAGAACTGCTTTAACGGTCCAAGTTTTAGAATGATTCGTGGGTAGTGGAGCATAAAGTGTTGCTTTGGCCGTAAATTTAGATGAGGATATAGCTCCATGAAGAGGCAGTGATGCTCTTCTATGATTTTGCCTAAGTACAGTGTTGCTGCTACTGTAAGTGACGGGGAGAAGATAATTTCCATGCAATGGAGTAGGAGGAGTAGAAGTTCCCAATGCTTGTTTTCCAAGGGAACGAGATCACCTATCATGAGTGGTAGTAGCCTAATTAGGCACCACATTTGAGATGCTGACTGACGCATGGAGCCGTCAAGGTTTTTGAGATCATTCTTGCTTATGACCGAAGGCTTGTTAGACTTATCAGTAAATCCATAGTCAAAGCTTGTGATTCTGTTATTCAACTGTGCTAGTGTGAGATGCTTTTGCTCGATTAGTGAATTCAACACAACTTTGACTTCGTAAGGCGCCGCCCCCTCCAGTATATCATGCATCACATCCACAGACACGTTGTCTGACACATGATAAAAAGCCAAATCGTTCAAAACACTGTCCCTTTTCAAGCCTGTCTGGGAGGCGTCGGCTGTAAGTAAATCTGCCTCATAAGTTTTGCGATCACGCAAAAGTCCAGGATCTTCAAGTACCTGAGACAATCTCTGCTCTTTATTTGCTTTGCAAAACCGACATGCATAATTCGCACCAAAGGACTCAACGTAGCCAAGAACAGTATGCACTCCCAAATTGTCTCCAACTACTTGGAGCACTGTGAACTTGACAACACCTCGGTAGTTGGGGGTATTAAGAAAGATGCCATCCCTCTCTAGATCCTTGATCTCTTCTACAATTGGGCGCAGTATTGCATCTATGGTGTGGTGTGCTGCATCATCGGATTTGTACACAGCTAAAAGGAACTGTGACTGCAGGGTAGATAGCAAGTCTGGGGGCAAGCTCTTCAACATGAAATAAATAAGTCCCAACTTGTGAATACCAGTTTTCGATCCTAAGACATTGACAATTTCGACATCATCTTGATAGATCAAAATTGGGATTGACACCTCTTTCTGGAATAAGGGATGCGATTTACAAAAGTCCCCATCGAAAACATCCTGAATTGCATCACCCTCTCTACGCTGCCAATCGAGCATGGTCTCTAAAATCCCGGGAATAGTAAGAATCTTGGTCAAAAGGCTCTTCAATGGTATGCGGTAAAATGAATCATGGACACCAACTTGACGGACAGTGCCAGTGGCAGAGGCCGTTGATTGAACATAGGTAACCCCTGACAATATCTCCTCAACTGGCTGAATAAAGTTTCCAGTTGTTAAAAAATATTTCATTTGCTTATAATCAGACTCCATTCCTTTGAAAGGCTCAGCTAATTCTGAGAACTCCACCCCAAGCTCTTGTACCTCATTGCGTTGATCAAGACCAAACTGACGGAATACAGACATGGTCTTTGATTGCAGTCGGCTGACAATATTGCCAATTAAATTGGAGGTATGCTGAACCACAAAGTTGATGTTTGTGAATGTCATTGAAGTTTTAGCTCTAAGCTGGGCTAAAAAGAGGGCCACTCGATTGGTAATGGACTCTGGCTCTAGTTCATCCCAATCCTCAACAACTTGATCTCCCTGTTCTGGCTCCATGTCAGCATTCAGCATTTCAACAGCAGGTGGGGCATCTACCTGTGGGGGCCGTGGGGCTGGGCCTTCGAGGGGGTCATCAACAATATTCCTATCTTCATGCTGGGTTTCTAGGTGTCTTCTATAAGAATACATCTGGCTAAATGTCCGACCACAACCACTTTCACAACACTGGAAATGTTTAGATACAGAGTACACATGGTGTACTCCCCGTAAATGCCTTAAAAGATTCTTGACATCCCCTGAAATTCGGTTTCTGCATTTGAAGCAAGTGTAGGGCATCTTGCCAAAATAAAACAACTACTTACAAACTCTCTAAATTTTTTTAAGAACTTGAGCCTAGGACCGGCTCTTGGGATTAGCTGGGTGATGGTGGCATCATCCAACAGAGAGAAACTGTCCTGATCAATCCCCTCGTCTGAAAGACAAAAGAAGAAAACAAAACAAAACATCATTTTTCCAACAGAGGAACAGGGAGAACAATGAAATAAAATAAATAAAAAATAAATAAAACAGAGCTCAGGGGATTCATCTGTAACAGATGTTTGAAATTAGTTCTACTGCAAATGATTACACTCAGCAAAGCTGATCAGACATGTTAACCTCTTTTGGTCCTCAACTTTACAGGTTAGAGAAGTGGTTCTCAACCTGTGGGTCGGGACCCCCCAACATTGTGAAAATGTTGTAAAGCGTTGTGACCCTGCAGGTTCACAATATGTATCCGAGGTCAACAAATGGAGGTCAATTCAATTATCTTTGGGGGTCACAGCCTGAAAAGGTTACGAACCACTGTTAGAGGACTATAGATGAAACCCATGGCCATTATCTCAGCCATGATTGGTCGGGGTCGGGGCTGAGAAAACTGTTTAATGACAACAAACATCCTATTTCTGACTGACACGGATGTCATTAAAGGGATAGTTCACCCTCTAAATTACTTTTGTTGTATGGTTATTGTATGACTTTGACTTTTGTTTTGTTTTTTAATTGACAAGATTGTTTAGATATCTTTTTACTGCCGTAACTTAGAGGCTTTGATCACTTCCATTCATTTTGTTTCTGCTTCATTTTTGTATCCTTGATTTATCTGTAAAGGATAATTTACAAACAAAAAAGCTATTGCTGTCAGTCGATTAAAAATATGAATCCCATTAATCGCATGGTTGTCCATAGTTAACTCACGATTAATCCTAATTTAATCGCATATTTTTTATCCGCTCTAAATCTACCTTAAACTGATATTTTTCCATTTTTTGTATTAATCATATCAATATAGTAGCCAATTACTCTCCTATTGACGGATATTATGACACTGACTAGATGGATATGATACTGACAATGGATGAATAAACTGACTGGATGATTATACCGATGCGTACACTGCTGTATACAGTCAGGCAACACCCATATGACTGAAACACCTGTAAAAAGAGTCCTGCGTCGATTCATTTCCCGTTTCCCACAAACTACGGGGCGACCAAAGGTTCAAAAACTTAATCACAAGTTTAAAAAAATGTACTAGTTAACTGAACCTTTCAGTTAACTAAAGCGTTAACTTTGTCAGCTATAGAAAAATCACAACATCCTGAAATCATCAAAGGGTAGGTAAACCATACAACAAAGGTCATTTAGGGGGGTGAACTATCCCTTTAATCCAGTGGTTCTCAAACTTGGGGTCGGGACCCCAAGTGGGGTCCCCAAATTATTTTGTGGGGTCTCCAGATGATTAGCTTAATATCCAATTTTATTATTATTTTTCTCTCACTTTTTCATAAATAATCCAACATCCATTATAAGTGTACACAGGGTATCTAGAGATTTATAAAGTGACAATTTAAGTAATTGAATTTCAAATTCAATAGCTTTTTAATCCCAAACTGTCAAATATTAAGCATGAAAGAGGCAAATATTGTGAAAATAGCTGATCTAAAAGCTCACAAGGCCTCTCTGTGTAATTTATCTGTGGAATCGAGTCGAACAAATATAGGCTAACGGGGTCCTCACTTCAAATAGGATTATTTGTGGGGTCCCCAGCCTAAAAAGTTTGAGAACCACTGCTTTAATCAATTGGGTTCATCTGCTGGTCAATTGTTGTCAGTTAATCAAATAGTATAGCACAGAGAATGTACACCGTATGCTCAATACAAATGTCATGGTATATCACAAAAAGCAGTTATCAACTTCATGACAGCAATGTATGTGGATGGGAAAACATATTGTACCTCTAAATATGTCTACCAGATCTGGTAGCTGCCACTCCACCAATGTGTCACGGACAAAGCTGTCCATCTATCTGAAACAAACACAAAGGAATTAAAATTAGTTATACATACACAACTAAAAGGCATTATTCCAAGAAAGCATTACACTTGTTTACATTGGAGACCTTTTAAAACTCATAAAACAAACCGTGTTTACTAGCTAGCTGCTTGCCCAGCAAAATACAGCTTATGTAAATGACAGTACAGATTCGCTGGTACAAAGTCAACTAAAAGGCATTATTCCAAGAAAGCATTACACTTGTTTACATTGGAGATCTTTTAAAGCTCATAAAACAAACCGTGTTTAAGGTTTAAGAACTACTGTTATGCTCACCAATTGAAGAGTGACACAGAACCTAGCAGGCTAGCAAAACAGTGTTTACTAGCTAGCTGCTTGCCCAGCAAAATACAGCTAATGTAAATGGTTGACACCAAAACAGATACAATCTAACCTTCACGGTGGTCTTTGGTGAACGTTAGGTATACCGGGATTGTTTCTGTATCGACAATATAGCGTTAGCCACCGGCATTATAGATTATACCAAGTTGCAACTTAAGCTAACGTTAGCTGTGTAGCTTGCTGGTCTATTAACCCTGAGAACGAGCTACATGGCTAGCGTGCTATGCTAACGTGGCTAGCGTGAAAAAAAAACATTTCTCAAATGTTTCATTTTAGTACATATACAGCTAACGTAAATGGTTGACACCCAAACCCATACAATCTAACCTTCACGTTAGTCTTTGGTGAGCGTTAGCTATCCCGGGAATGTTTCTGTAAAGATAATATAGCGTTAGGCACCGGGTAGCATCTACAGGCAGGGTTAGCATTAGCAACGTAAGCTAACGTTAGCCGTGTAGCTAACTGGCATACTTAACCTAGAGAACGAGCTACATGGCTAGCGTGCTATGCTAACGCGGCTAGCGGGCTAACCCTCGGGACGAGTGGTAGTTATGGTGGGACAGAGACACGGCGGCCCGGCCTCCGGCCATCACCCGCCGCCGCGGCGCGGCGTGAGCCGGCGCTACGGCCCATAGCTACGGCCCCAACGGCGGCCCGGGTCCCCGACGGGGGTCCTTTATGGCGGCCCGGCCGCCGGCCATCACCCGCCGCCGCCGTTACCGTGAGCAGCGCCGACTCGAGACGCACAACAGACGGCTGGGCAAGATAGCTCGCCTGGACATGGGCGAGGGTCCCTTTTGGTAACCTGATAGTTAGTAACCATAAATTAGATACAACGCAAGTAAGCACAAACCTTTAATTATCTGCTTTGTTGCTTGTTGTTGTTTGTTGTGCTGCTTGCTGATGCGTGCTCACGCCGTGCTGCTGCTGCTGAAGGAAGTGAACTTCAAACAGGGAACGGAGGAACGCAACCCAGGACTTGGGTTTTAAGGGAACACAGGTTCCGAGTAGGACTCGGTCAATTAGTTAACTCTTCCCATGAGTTGCATAAGCTTACCCATTATGGAGTATGGTTAACCCACGACTAGTTAGCAATAACCACTTATGAGTTAACCTCTTCACAACCCAGGATCTGAGTAGCTTATCCAACCCAGGTCTTTTTAGTGTGTAGGTCTACATATAGGCTAAATAGCTCAATCTGAGTTCCCAGAGGTATTTTCTTCCGCCACTAGATATAGCTCAGCTCAGTCACTTCCGCACCATGTGAGCAGCTATCTGCTCTCTCCTCCATCCAGACGGACAGACAAACAGCAGTCAGCACACAGCGCGTTGCTTCACACTGTACTTTAGACCCCCGGGGACACTGACAGACTGCAGTCTGCAGCCACACACAGCCAGGCAGAGGCACGGTGACTCCGCTCGCTCGGTGACAGACAGACGGCCTCTGCGACATAAAGGCAGGTCATAACCGCACCGACGTCGGCGGCGGAAAAGCGGCTGCTGCCGAACGGGAGCAATCGGCAGCTTGTCGGCAAGAGGCGCTTGCCGTAGGGCTGGCGGAGCACATCAATGAAAAACTGAGCCTGCTCAGTCGGTGCTTGCTAAAGCGGTCCAGGAGTCGGGCACCAGATGTCTCCAGACGGACCAGTCGGAGGACAGATGTCTCCAGACGGACCAGTCGGAGACCAGCTGTCTCCAGACATATGGGTGTCCTGCTTGCTGCTGGTGGGCACCGTGCTGCTGTGCAGCGCCACCAGGCGGCTGATCTCCGCCTCTGAGCTGCTCCGGGACAGCGGGCTGCACGTGTACGCCGTGGAGCTCGTGTCCACCTTCCAGCTGTGCGCGTGCACGCACGAGCTCAAGCTCCTGGCGGAGGTGGGCGGCGTGGACGCGCGCCTGGCGCTCACCTTCACGTACGCGTCATCCGTGGTGCACGCGCTCACCGCCGCCGGCGCCGTTGGGAACCCGTGCGCGGCGCTGGAGCGCGCCTGCCGCGGCAGGATGACGCACGCGTGCGCCCTGTGGCGCGTGGCGTGCCAGTTTGCAGCGGCGTGCCTGGCGCGCGCGGCCGCACCGGTGGCGTGGAGCCTGGGGATGTCGGAGGTGCACGCGCGTCACGCGCGCCTGCACGGCCTGCGCTGCCTCCAGAGCCCCGTCCGCGCGTCGCTGCCGCGCGCCGCCGCCGTGGAGCTCGCGTGCGCCTTCGCCGTGCAGACGGCGGCGACCCACACGCACGCGCTGGAGGAGAAATACCGCGTGCACGCGATAGCCACCGTCGTCACCACGTTGGTGTATGCAGGTAATAATAAACTGTTACATTATTCATTTCATCTGATGGTTAAAGCTATGTGGTGGTGGTGGTGGTGGTGACTGACTGACTGACTGACTGACTGACTGACTGTGTGTGTGTGTGTGTGTGTGTGTGTGTGTGTGTGTGTGTGTGTGTGTGTGTGTGTGTGTGTGTGTGCGCGCGCGCGCAGTGCACAAATGTCTGTTCATATATTATTCCATTTATTCAATTTCTGTGTATTTGCGCAAACGCTCCAGACCAACAACTAACAACTGTAAGAAGGTATAGCATAATAAAGGTGATATAGGCTAACAAAGAAAAGGATAAAGAAAAACATAGGAAAGCCATATGTAATAATATAAAATCTGGTACAAAAAAAGTTGAGCTGATGAGCTACTGGGAGTTGTCGACAAAGAGACTACTCTGCTCCAGATCACCACAGAACATCAGAAAAATCACACCTAGTGTGAAGTGAGCGGTGCTATTTATGAGTTCATTTCATTAAGCGTCCCACAAAGATTGGCCAACGTGACACTGGGCGTAAAAAAAAGTGAGCACTTTGTGCCAAGATGTAGGCCACGCTTCAGAGCCCGGACAAAGCCAGATGTTGGAGCTTAGCTTGCCCCAGGAGCACCGCTCAAAATTACTTTTTCGTATGACAGAGCATAAATTAGGCTTAAGCCTCCAGGAGTACAAGGTCACCCAATTTTTTTTACGATTTTGAAAAACATTTTTAAATAGTTCAAATAGCTGATCTACAAGCTCACAACTTGTCGATGTAGATCGGCTATTTCAAATATTTTAAAATGTTTTTCAAAATAGTAAGAAAGGCAAAATAAAGGTTTAGCTGGATGGATGAAAATAGGGCCCAGTGTCTTTGTTTCCATAGTGCTGCTGACCCACTCTTTGCTGACCCTTCTTGGTGAGAGTATAATTATAGCAGGGTAGCAGGCTGTCAGTATTCTCATTGTAGCGAGGAAGAGAGCTGCAGTAAACCTCAAAAACAATGGTTTTCAACCCTTTTCATATCCCTTTATTTGTCATTTGAGCCACAGGCCACCATTTCACATAGCCTCTCAGACCCAAAACTTAGAACATTTTGTTGTCGGATAAGATTTTGTCCACATTTCCATGCTGTATTGATGTGGTATCATAGGAAAGA
>NW_027664771.1:95000-100904 GCF_963921795.1 Nannobrachium achirus | reverse complement strand
ACTGTTATAAACCTCGTATCTCCAAGTTTCAAATGTGTACATTTTTTCGCAAAGCAAAACCCTGCTTCATCATACAAGGCCATCGCACAAAAGTAGTGAAAACAGCCGACCTACAAGCATACAATGCCTCGCAGTGCGAGGCATTGTGTGCTTGTTAGATCGGCTGTTTTCACTAGTTTAAATCATTTTTAAAATTATAAATACAAAACAAACGGTTTTGGACATACAAGGTTTCCACCCGACAACGACGTAATGCTGTTGTTGTGCATTAGTTATTATTGCTGTTGTGTTATTATTCTTGCTGTCAATCTATCTTTGTGTTCCTCGCTCTCTTTCTACTCTCCTCCCTCTCCCTCTCTCCTCTCTCTCTCTCTCTCTCTCTCTCTCTCTCTCTCTCTCTCTCTCTCACACACACAGCCCAACACGGTGGAGGCAGATGGCTGCTCACCCTAGAGCACGGTTCTGCTTTAGGTTTTGCCAAATGCTTGCTCAGGGGGCACACGTTGGGTTTCTTCTCTCTCTCTATATATATATAACGTGTCTTGAGAAAACTCGTGATTTGGCACTGTCTATAATAACGTTTAACTAAATAAATTGAATCAACAAGAGAACAATTTCATAACCCACCAAGGGGCATATTTCTGAAAAGATGTAAGCCCAGCCCACCACGGTATTGGCATTGGGAGCGATCCAGATGACCTGGCGTATTGACAACACCCACAGATAGGAGAATGAGTGCTGGAGGAGCTCCATCTCAAACAAATGATATAATATTCTCACGTGGAATACAACCACAATGCAAATATGAATCACTCGAACCTGTACCTTTCTGGGGTAAACATCTCTAAGCTATAAGAGCTGGTAGATCGTGTATCTCTGCCAAGGAAATTTGGTTTAGAGGGAAATACTAGAGTATCTAATATAGACCCCTGTGGGTCTCCAGTCTAACTAACTATAATAATAATAATAAAAATGAGCATACAATTTATATAACGCTTTTCTGAGTATAAAGTCGCTTTACAAAACAACAACATAAAACAACTTTATATTAGGGTTTAAGTGGTTAAGCTAATAAATATCAGCAAATTATAGGTGAAAAGTAAAATTGATATACTGTATATGAAAATAGGTGAATTCATACATTGATATATACAAATTTTAACATATTTTTAAAAACACAGTTCTCAATTGATTATTAATTGAAAAATGACAAAAGAAAATACTATAATTATTTTTTTTACAAAGTTGCAGCCCTAAGATACAAACATGCACGTAAACATCCAAATACCAAATTAGTTTTACAAATAAAACTGCTATTCCATGCAGCCACGGTTTTTCCTCAATCTTGGAGAAGCAGACGCTCCTCTCCAAGTGTGTGAAGCTCTTTTTAAAGCCCTGTCGCGCTTCTCTGTAATATTACATTACAGCAGATAAGACTATATGGTGACACTGAAGTGCTTTTTAATTTTCTTCTTACACGGCGGTGACCTTTTCCACTGGGTTCACTCATATTCATAACATAGTGTTTTAATATACAGCAGAAAGTGTGTGTGTGTGTGTGCGTGTGCGCGCGCGTGTGTGTGTGTGTGTGTGTGTGTGTGTGTGTGTGTGTGTGTGTGTGTGTGTGTGTGTGTGTGTGTGTGTGTGTGCTTGCAAGTGTGTGTGTGTGTGTGTGTGTGTGTGTGTGCATGTGTGTGTGAGTGAGTCCACGTTTCCACTGAAACATTTACATGACAAACCTGCCACCTACAGGTGAATTATTGAACTACAGTCATAGGAACACAACCATGCAGTGAAAGTACCACAGCAATTACAAGTCAGCACTGGAAAGAGTGCTTATTGCTTGTTCTGCTAATTGCTGCCCAGATATGGACATTTTGCCCAAAAAGTATGTCTCTAGTAACACCAACCTCTCACCCCATGTCCCTAACCCACCCTGTGCGAGGCACCAACGAGGGTCAACGTCCCAAATTATGGAGTTGCACATGGTTCCACACTGGCCTCCAATACTGACTGTACAGGAAAACCATTATTCAAGTCCTCTGTCTTGTTTTGGGTATATTAAAGACAAACATAGCCTGACTGTGCATCGCGGGTTTGACTCCTGTCTCCGGTGATCTTTGCTGCGTGTCTCTCCCCATCTCTCTATCCCTGTTTCCTGTCTGTCCAAACTGTAACCTATAAATAAAGCCCAAAAAGCCCATAAAAATATCTTAAAAATATCTTACTCCATCTCATGCAGGGAAGTGAAGGTAAAGGGGGCAGAAGGAAGGCTACTTCAAGGGCATGTCATTTAAAGATGTAGTAAACTCAACAGGAGAGGAAGTCATCGTTTTCTTCTCTTGATGCAGATGTGCACGCTGTGAGCAGGTCGGACTTAAAAACAACAAAAACGTAACGATTTAAAGAATAAATAAAACATGATGTTTTGTAGAACACCAACTGAAGTGATACATGGTTTTCTGGGTCGCACCACTCAATCATTAGCTGTGAAAGGGCGTGATGTGAAACATATAGAGTACATACAAATGTACCTTTGATCAATATTAATCTACTCTGGAGATACAGTACTGTACTGTATCTGTACCATGTACTGCATGTGTGTGTGTGTGTGTGTGTGTGTGTGTGTGTGTGTGTGTGTGTGTGTGTGTGTGTGTGTGTGTGTGCGCCCTCAGCATTTGTCCTCTTCAATTTACTAGTTAGGCGTGTTTGTTTGATCAGCGCATCCACACTCAGATCTCTTTCAAACAGCAGACATGCCTTTCTGTTTTTCATCTTTTTCTGTTATTTTTCTTCAAACACGGCAGGCAATCTGTGTCTTTGTTTCCTCACTGGGAGAATTTGAACCAGGCAGGCTCCGTACGTGCTGCACCGCAATGTAGCCTACAAACCTGTCTGACTGTAGCCTACACCAGTGGTTCTCAACCTTTTCAGGCTATGACACCCAAAGTAATCATATTTTAACTGGGGACCCACCCACTCTGACGAGCACTAAGAGTTGAGGCATTACAGTTTGTATAACACTGTTCTATAGTGAAAATAGCAGATCTACATCCTTACAACGCCTCGAGTTGCGAGGCGTTGTGAGCAGGTAGATCTGCTACTTTCACAATTTCTGCCTATTTGACAATTTGGCCAATGTTTAATTTGTCATTTTAGAGGTATTAACACATTGACCGCCATTTTAACATACCTCCGTACTCCCACCTGCCATTCGTCTCCATAGACTTCCATGTAATTGGGTGTGCACGGATCATGCACACCCATGCCTAGATAATGCACCACGTGTGTCCACCTTGCTCACAGCTTTCAAACAAAAAAATCCGAATGGAAATCCGTTCAGGCATTCCTGAGATAACAGCCACTATGTTTAACAAAGATGGCTGCCAAAATGGCTGCCATGCTTGAAAGATGGGGTTGCTATGGGGGTTAAACATGAAATTTCACGATTGCTATCATGCCTACTCCATTTTTTGGGGTCAAAATTTTTAAAAATTTTTTTTTTTTTTTTTTTTATTCTCGGGACTATCGGGCCTGGCGGGGAAAGACATTGGAATAATCTCGGGACTATCGGGCCTGGCAGGGAATGAGTTAAAAAGTCCTTAAATTGTCACTTTAAAAATCGTCACTTAAACTTTATGTTGGTTTGTTTACTGTTCAGTAAGAAAACAGTGTTGCACATTAAGTTAATCATCTGGGGACCCCCCAAAATCATTTGGGGACCCACCTGCCACCTGGGGGTCCTGATCCACAGGTTGAGAACCACTGGCCTACACAGTGGTTTAGCTTACAGGAGAAATTCGTTGAAAACAATCCGGATACTTCAGCGTGCTAAACCCAAGGACATGGTCTTTTTAATGCTTTGGTTTCAGTCCTCAACAGGGTGGGTGTCACTTGTTGTGAAAAGCGCAGACATGTCATTTAGGAACGATGGTGTTGCTTTGAGAGCCTGTTGTGTTTCTCCTCAAGGCCTTCCTGACTTTACAGTCCATTCACAAAGCAGCCTTTATCAAACAACAAACCATTCTCCCTGTGCTGTGTTCGCCAGTCTTCTAGTAATTATAACACACCGACCCCCAACCAATCTTCTCTCCACACACACACACACACGCACGCACACACACACACATACGCACGCACACACACATAGTAAGAACGCACACGTATGCACCATGCATGCCTACACGTGCACACACACAAACACGCGCACACCCACGCACTGTTAGCGTCCCCCAAAAATAATGAAATGAGTTTTCTCTGGAGAAAGGTGGAATAATGGGCAGAGAGAGAGAACATAAACCATAATGAAGCACCTCATTCTATCTTTTTAATTCTCGCCCCAACGCCTCCCTTCCCCCATCCTTCAATCCCTCCCCCATTCCTTTCTCCTGGCCTCCTCGCAACCCCCCCCCCATCCCTCTCCTCCTCATCTCTACCTCCAACACTCCTCATTTACCACCACCACCCCCTACCCCCACCCCCACCTCCCGCCACTCTTGGCAATTTTCTCGTTGGTTTTCACCCCCACGCGGCACCCATCATCTCCTTTTTTATGTCCTCCGTTCTCCTTTCCTCTGGTCTGTCAGACTCCACCCTGCCTCTCCTCTCCACTCCCTTTTTCTTGTCTTGTATATTCTCTCTTTCTCTCTTGACTTATTCTCCTCCTTTCTTATCCGTTCCTTGCAATTGTCGTCCCAGTAGTTACAGCCAGTGCTCTCCTCTCCTCTCTGGTGCATCTGCTCACCCCTCCTTCCCCCCAGGAAGCATTCTGGGTAATTTCCCCCTCTTATTGAATTGGGACAGAGCGGATGGAGGGATGTGGAGGAGAAGAACGGATGGACAGAAGATGGGATAGTGTTAATGGGGCCAGCAGAGCCAAGACCTCCCTCACATAATGTACTGTTTACTGCATCCTCTCTCCCCCTCTCAAAATAATAAAACACACCCTTTTCCTTTCTCCCTCTTTCAGTCTCGGTCCACACTCTGTCTTTCTGTATTGATCAGTGGTTCAAGTCCAAATATGAATCTGGCTGTATGTACTGTATGGTGTAAATGTAATGTTCCTTCACATAGACTGAAACTCTGGACTCCAAGGCAAGCACAGGTCAGTTGTGACATTGTTAAAAGCTTGTATAGATTTATATTTCTCTCTCTTTCTGTCTTTCCCTCTCTCTCTCTCGCTGTCTCTCTCTTTCAGACAAAAGACTCTGACCTCCTTTTTCTCAGACTACTATTCAGCCATCCTGCACTCTGTATCCCCTCTGCCCATCACGCACGCACGCACGCACGCACGCACGCACGCACGCACGCACGCACGCACGCACACGCACACGCACACGCACACGCACACACACACACACACACACACACACACACACACACACACACACAAAGATAGACATACAGGTAACACATGGACTCAGAGCTATGCACGTACGTACACACGCACACAGTGAACCTAGTGCCCCCTTATGTCCTGTGTTATTATTTCTATAGGTGAGTGAGTCATTGTTCCTGTCTGGAGCTCAGCTCTTCCGGGAATAACACTATAGGCCGTCTCCACATACGCATGCACATATGGACGCGCACACACACACACACACACACACACACACACACACACACACACACACACACACACACACACACACACACACACACACACACACACACACACACACACACACACACACACACACACACACACACACACACTGAGAGTGTAATAAAGTTCTATAACCAAATGGACGCATAAACATAAACATAAACAACACTCTCATAGAGTTAAACTAACACTGAGGTTTAAAAAAAAAAAAGCAAAAAAAAAGAGCTTCAGTTTGTTATGTTTCCATTTAACAAGGAACAAACCTGTATAAAACCACTTACATTAAATGTACACAGACA
>NW_027664771.1:72500-90000 GCF_963921795.1 Nannobrachium achirus | reverse complement strand
GACATATCTAGAAAAAGAGGAACGCTCTCCACTTAGATTGCACACGAGCGCGCGCACACACACACACACACACACACACACACACACACACACACACACACACACACACACACACACACACACACACACACACACACACACACAATTTCTATCTATTGTTGTTATTTTATCTAACAGTGTATCGATACGTGGCAGTATTGTTCCTGTAACATCATGGGCAAGGCCAATATAGACAAACTGTATTAAATCCACAGAGTAGCCAATGACAGACTGTTTGAGGCTGTCAGATATAATTCAGGATAATGACAGAAATAAACACCCAGTGTGCACATCATAAGTAGGAAAGCCAGAGTGCGAATTTAACTCTTATTCCCTGCGAACTTAAAATATGGATGTGCACTAAAACTGCCGGGAAATAGCTATATTTTATTAACATGATAGGGTATAATTTAATTGTTTTCAAAGCCATGATGATAAACCACCACCAAAAAGACCACTAGAGTGCGCCATCGTAACACTAAAACCTTCAGAAGAAACCATGTTTGAAGGATGGGTAGGTGACGTCGCTCCATTGATTCACAATGGGAGATCAGCGGCGCGCCATCTGTGCTCAATCCTGTTCAATTCGTGCTTGATCGTCTAAAACCACCATCGGTCTGGGCAACGGATCGTATACAGACGCCACGCACAAAATCTCCGAATCAAAATCCGACCTAGTGAAGCTGCGTAATGGACGATGGTTTGCATTGAGCCTAACGGTTAGCAGAAGCTATTGTAAACAGACGAGGCCTGGTTTAGCGGTGACGTCATAATCGTATCCTTTTTTTTTCACGGTCTCGTGTTATAACCAGCTGAAGGTAAGGAAACCCATTTGCTCCGTCGAAATACCCAAATAAATGCTTAAACAATGCTTTTATATAAAAGTCGATTAAAGTCGCTCGGCAGAGACGTCCATAATAACAATGTCGATCTGGGAGTCGATCGGTCAGCATCCCTGTGTTGGCTGATCTGAGTGAACGGGTGGGGATGTAGGGTTGATCAGGTTTTGGAGGTATGGAGGAGCCGTACCTTTGGCTGCTTTGACGGTCAGCATCAGTGTTTTGTATTCAGTGCGGGACGCAACCGGGAGCCAGATGGAGCGGAGAAGGGGGGAGACATGTGAGAATTTTGGCTGGTTGAAGACCAGTCGTGCCGCGGCATTTTGGATCAGTTGGAGAGGCTTAAGTACACATTTAAGGCCTCTTGTAAATGTGATCATTTATACGGATGTTGTCAGACAACCCTTTCAACAAGTGTCACTCAACAAAAAAGCACATATTAAACTTACATACAGTACTTCTATAGCTCTTCAAACAGCTCTCACAAAACCTCTCCCTCTCTCTGTCTCTCCATCCCTTCTATCACTCCCTCTACCCCTCACCTCTACAATATCTCTCCATCTCTCCAATCATTCCCTCCACTCCACTATGTCATTCATCACAACCTCAGCTCTGCATCTCTTTCCATCTCTGTCTCTCTGTCAGCCAATCAATTTGAGCTTTTCTAACCCTCCCTCTCTCTCTCTCTCTTTCTCCCTCTATCTCTATTCCTTCTCTCATTTCAGTCGTTCATCTGCTGACCTACTAAGGGATGTGTCTAACATCTGGAGTGTCTATGGAATAGAAATGAACACCATGGGCGCAGAATCAATATGGCTTGGCAAATAGACATGAGCATCATCATCGATTGGTGATTGATAGTCTAGTTCAGGACAGGTGTGTGTGTGTGTGTGTGTGTGTGTGTGTGTGTGTGTGTGTGTGTGTGTGTGTGTGTGCGCGTGCGTGCGTGCGTGCGTGCGTGCGCGCGTGTGTGTGCGTGTGTGTATGTGACATGTGTGTGCACGCGTGGGCACACGTGCGTGCATGTGTGTGTGGCTGCCTGGTAATATATCCCAGTGGGTGATGATAGACAGTGTGTTAGCCGATTATGCTGTGTGATTGATTATGTGACAGAAAGTTGTAGACACCCCCCTCTACAATGTGTTTTTAGAAGTAGTTCTTTCACACAAGGTTTGTGGCCCCTCAAAGTGTTGTGTGATGATACTAAGGGTCATGAATTCCATTTAAGATTATGGGAAGACAATGGGGCTGTCACGATTCTGAATCAAAATGGAGATTGATTACAAGCTGTCTTAGTAAGGACAGCTTGACAGCCGTCCTTGGTTCTGGTGACTCATACTGTCCTCTTAATACGTGCAGGGCCGTGTTTTTGTTTTGTTTTGTTTTTCAATTACTTTTTTCATTAGTGTGCGTGGTTGCCCTAACAGGGCACACTATAGCACTTGATATTTATTCTTTCCGACTTAATTCTTTCCATCTTTCCAGATAAACTTTATTTTGCCGTGGTACTCCTCACACAGTTTTGGTGGCACGCACTTGGGCCATTATGTCAAGTTTATTTTAATGTATTTATTGGTGAATACATTTATTTTCATTGACTTGAATGGTAAAATATGGAGATGACTGACATCATAGATGTCTGCAGTGTTGTATAATGGTGTTTTTTTCCCCCGGCGGGACAGTCATTTAATGACGTCACGTGCACATGACCCCCCTTACATTTAGAGCATTAGGAATCACCAGAACCAAGGACGGGTGTTTTCGATGAATCTAACATCTTAATCTTAAAATTGAGTTTTAGTCCCTATATTCTGGGCATATCATAATTTAGAACATAGAAAAAAAACAGATGAACTAGCTTGTTATATTTTTGCTATTCGACGTGCAACAAAGTAAATAAGGTTTAAGTGATAAGGATAATAATATGAGAATCCTGCTCACAGTGTTTTAGGAATAGGGGAAGCGTCTGTCCCTTAGCAGTTAGCACCTACTGTACAATACAGATCTTGTCTTAGGACAGCTTTTGGGACATCCAATGGTGGATGAAATCAGTGATATTAGTAACACGCTACACGCACGCACACGCACACGCACACACACACACACACACACACACACACACACACACACACACACACACACACACACACACACACACACACACACAGCCTGCCCGCTGCCTGTGTCAATTAAACATAGCCCCAGTCCACAGTGATTAAGTACATTTAATAATTCACACATGAACTTTAGTGGGAGTCACTTCAGCATCGCCATGGAGGATCTGAGGTCCTGTGTGCGTGTGTGCATATGTGTGCGCGTGTGTGTGTGTGTGTGTGTGTGTGCGTGCGTGTGTGTGTGTGTGTGTGGGTGTGTATGAGGGAGGGGCAGGAGAGGGGGTAGACCCCCACAGGGTGAGAAGGCAATTAGCTGCTCTCTCCAAGTGGCGCCCAGCGATAGTGCAACACTGGTACAACACACATAAACACACAGACACACACGCGTGCATGCATGTGTGTGCGTGTGTGTAATGAGGACTAGATATCTAGCTTTATGGGCAGTGCTATTTCAGCCTATTTGTATGTTTAGCTACAGTGGTCTACACAGGGCAGGCTCTGAGGAGCGGCACGTGTTGACTTTCTTCAAATGGAATTATTCATAGTATAATCACTATTCGTATGTCTCACATGTGGTGGTGTTCTGTCTACTCTAAATGGACTGTAATCCTACAGATATCCATGCAGTCCAGCTGTAAACATTCTGTTATTATATCGTCACTGTTGGGCAGAAACCTTGTATCTCCAAGTTTCAAGTTTGTACGTTTTTGGTAAACGTACAAGTAAAGGCCTGCTTCATCATACAAGGTTGTCGCACAAAAGTAGTGAAAACAGCCGATCTACGGTGCGAGGCGTTGTGCGTTTGTAGATTTGCTATTTTCACTAGATTAGTTCATTTTTTAAATGACAAATACAAAACAAATGGTCTTGGACATACAACATTTCCACCCGACAACGACGATATTATTGTGTGTTGTGTTATATATATAGTTATTATGTAGCCTGTAAGGACCATAAGTATCTTTGTCTTTTGGCATCCAGAAGGCCAGGAGAGTCTGTATTTTCTATGAAAGTTGAGTGACTTCAAATCCTTTTGTGTCTAAAATGTGTCCTTCCAAAACATCAGTGACTCAAATGTCTCTGTCCTTCCTGTGTCCCTCATGTCCCTGACAGTAGTTGTTCTTCCATTCCATTAAACAATAACTTTTTGCAGCCCCCCCTCCCCCCCTCCCTCCCCCCCTCTCTCTCTCTCTCATTCCTTCCCTTGTGTAGAAATGAGCTGGTTTCCTGGACCTTTTTTTTCCTTTTCTTTTTTGTTAAAACTGTTAATTAGGCTAATTGAAGAGAGGCAGGACACGCCAATGACTCCTCCATAATCAGACACAAGAAGAGCCGGGAGGGGGGGTGGGGGGTGGATGGATGACTGTCTGTCTGGATGGATGGATGGATGGATGTCTGGATGGATGGACAGAGAGAGAGAGAGAGAGGGGTATGGGAATGACATGGGGAGCTTGGAGGAGGGGTAGAACAGGATGGGGGGGTGGAATGGGGGGTGGGGAGGGAAGGGTAAAAATAGACATGGGGGGGGGGGTATAGGAATGGGACAGGAAGCTGGGTAGAGGGGGATGGTGGAGAGAGAGATGGGAGGATGAGTATGCAGCCCATGGCAGGATGGGGGGATGATGTGAAAACAATGTGGAGGAGTGTGTTGCGTGTATGTGCGTGCACCTGCGTGCGTGTTTCTATGTTGGAGGGGTACTGCTGATGGAGGATAAGAAAGGGGGATGGGGTGCCTTTAGGGTGCCAAGAGAGCCAGAAATGGAATGAAAGATGTTGGTGGTTGGCAAAATGGGAGGTGGGGTGGGGATGATGGGGGTGGAGGGATGAGGAGGGGAGGAGGGGAGGGGAGAGAGAGTGAAGACACTGAAATGGGGGTCTCGGCATCTCCTTCTCCTGGAAGACTGCACCTTTCAACTAACGCAGGGGTCTTCAACGTTTTCAGTCCAAGGACCCCTTAGTTGAGAGAGAGATGAAGCAGGGACCGATGAAACTCCATATACCGGTAGTTTCATCTTTTGACAGCACAATGACAGCACAATCATCTGTGTATTTTGGATTCTTGAACCGCCAATACTTGATAAACTTGACCTTTCACTCTCTAGTTAGTCTGCTCTTTTTCCCCTCTACCCCAAAGCTATTTGCCGAAAATAGACAATCTAAAAGCTCACAACGCCTCGCAGCGTTGTGAAGATCTGCTATTTTTTGGCTAAAGTTCTCCGAATATGGATGCTAGGTTTCAAGTGGTTAATATAGAAAAGGAGGAAAAAAAGGTTTCTATTACACAAAGATTTGAGGACCCCCTAGGGGTCCCGGGCCCCCTGTTGAAGACCCCTGAACTAACAGACTGACGGCCACAGGAGGGTCACTGTTCTGGTTTGGAGAAGTATCGATTTATGATCCGACTGACGAGAACGCGTTTCTGAAGGCAGACGGTGGCGTGAGGAGCGGCTACGGAGGGCCAACAGGGTTATCAGTGCCACACTGCAGTCAGCAGATAAAACCATTTCAAAACCTCTCCGCCTCATCCGTATCGAAAATACATTGGATGAATGACGACCCCGCCGTACAATGGATATTGAACGGGTACAAAATGAAATAAAATGAATACACAGGAAACTGCAGAATCAGACATAAAAAGTTAAGTCAAGAGGTTTTTCAAAAAAGATCTGTAACAGCTAATATATAGTAGGGCATTAACGACTTGTGATTTTTGCAAGTCAACTCGACTCAGTAAAAAGTTGAGTTGAAGTCGACTTTATCGTTTGATGACGCCGAAGGTCGCAGTTTACCATGAGAAATCAAATGTCACAGCTTGTCTCTGTGTGTGTACACATGTTTACAGTCTATGGGTTGGTTCCCTTGACACATCACTGTAACATCACAGGTGATATCACAGGTGACATCACCCATGTAAAAGTCCATACATGGGTATTCCCCAAAATATGAAGATCCCTGATGTCATCGATATATATCACTGGCCAAATGGCCAAGACGTGGCCCATATCTGTGTGGCTGGTTCAGATAGGGATCTCCATGTATGGGCATAAAATATATTGTATGTTGTTATGTCATGGGAACCACTCTAACAGAATCCCATTTTATGCCCATATATGGAGATACCTGATGTCATCAATATTAAGCCCATATCTAACAGGACTTCATATGGGAATGCCCATATATGGAGGAAGACAAGCCCATATCTGTGCGGCTGGTTCAGACAGGGATCGCCATGTATGGGCATAAATGGGATACAGTACATGGATCTCCATATATGGGTAACTGGTCCGATACACATCACTGGCCAGATGTCGCCCTGAGGCGTCTTACTAGTCTACAGAAGGGGGGCTAGAGCCCGTAGGAATCTGATCAATTAAGTGTAGGGTTTAAAACCCAATATAAGTCTTACCTGAAGATTCATTTAAGTTCCATTCAGGAATAGGCAGCTCAAATGTATATTTTATTTCATTGCCTTGCTCATACTATACATAATAATATAGTTAAGCCCTTGGATACCATGGCAACTACTATGAAAACCCTGCAGCAAAGGGGATGAGGTGAATACATGCCTCAGTACCCAGGCTCATGCAGGCAGTTCCCATGTTCCTCATAATCAGAACAAACCTGATACGGGTTTAACAGTGACATTAAAGCAAGTTCATGTGCTCAAAGAAGAATAAGTACTATATGTATACTATATTAATACTGGACTAACTGAGAGGGGGGGGGGGTGATAGAAAGCGGATCTTAGAACCTTCGGGTGAAGGTGAGAGAGACAGACAGACAGACAGACAGACAGAGAGGGATACCTTTATAGTCTTGTCCTGTAGTACTGATGTGCATTCTCTTCTGACATTCTCCACAGCTCATCAGAAAACGGGTCACCGCCTCTCTGGGCAGAAACGCATAGGTTTCTGCTATCTGAGAGAGAGAGAGAGAGAGAGAGAGAGAGAGAGAGAGAGAGAGAGAGAGAGAGAGAGAGAGAGGAGGTGTTTAAAATGGTCTCACAACGATCATCTACACCAGCCAAGACAGACTTTTTAAAATGACATTTGTGAACATAATCTGAAATTATTTAAAGGGCCACTTCACCTCTGGGACAACTAGATCTTATTTTATTGTTGTTTGGGACACAATCAACACAATCCTGAGTTATTTTTTTGTGTTCAATCTGTGTTTTGAGATATTTTAGTATTTCAGCTGTGCTAGTGATGCGTTTTGCATCATATGATGCAGCATGATGATGCAAAATGCATAACTCAGGATTGTGTTGATTGTGTCCCAAACAACAATAAAATAAGATCTGGTTGTATCAGAGGTGAAGTGGCCCTTTAAACATTTCTGACCATTTCTGAACCTTTCTGTACGTTTCTGAAATGTAACTTTTTTACATTTTGGTGACCGAAAATATTGCCTGCCAATAAAAGTGTTGTAAATGTGCCACTTGGAAACATGTTGACAACATTGGGATCAAGAATGATGCAAGTTGGGAAGGATGCATGTTGGTAATGTATGCCCCGCTATAACTGTTGTAGTTATTATAGTTGCTGTTCAGTGGTGCAGTTGGAATTATTTTACTGGCGGAACGCTATTTTAATTATGTCACGTGCAAGCGAAAACACACGCGCTGACCAGCATTATGAAATATAATGTTTTTGTTTGATGTTTGATTCATTTCAGTTAGGTTTACGTGTAGTAGTTTAAGCGAGACATTCTAAGAATGTTGTTTTGTTTTGATTTAGTTTTAGTCTTTGTCACATTTTCAAGCAATGGTAGGATAATAGAAGGCATAGTTCAATCGGTGCCTGAATTAAGCCAGGGACAGGCAAACACACACAGGTTTTGAATTGGCTCCTCTGATGGCCCCAGTTTGAAATCCTGTGTTTCAATACAGTTAGTAGTGCTGCGATCTGCAGGAACCAGTGTAGCTGTCTGAACCTAAGTCGCGCACACGCGCACGCACGCACACACACACACACACACACACACACACACACACACACACACACACACACACACACACACACACACACACACAGTCTATGTCACAATGTATGTATTGACTTATGTATTTATTGATTACGTTATTTATTGACTTATTTATCTGGGTATTTATTTTATGTTTTGATATGTACCAGATTTAGGACACTATTTATATTGTATGCTGATGTCACAAACCCAGAGTTCAATATAATAATATATACCTATTTTGTCCCACGAGGGAAATTAAGCATTTCCAGCCCAACCCAGCTGATTCGCTGGCCACAAGGAGCGTGTGAGCAATTAGGGCTTAAGAGTCTTGCTCAGGGACACACATCGACATTGCTACCCTGGCCTGGAATCGAACCAGGGACAACCAGGGGCTCTGGTTCCCCAGGCGGGCTCCCTAACCATTCAGCTCACCTCAGTTTAGGAATGTGTAGATCTTATCTCTGGGCACATACTTCATTTTGATCATAGCTTTATAAATTATTACTAATGCTTATATGGTGTCATTTGCCTCTACAGTCTAGTGGCACTATTTTGGAAGTTCTTAAATATTTTTAAACTGTTTTTTTTTTCCTACCCTCCAATGGACACAAATACACACACAGGCATGAATGCACGCACGCACGCACACACACACACACACACACACACACACACACACACAGTATTTAACCACAGGCAGTGAGCAGCCTTGTATTGGTTTTATCGCAGGAATTGAATCTGCATCCATTTGCTTACAGGACACCCCTGCGAGGTATGTTTGACTTTACATATGATGCACTGTGTGTGTGTGTGTGTGTGTGTGTGTGTGTGTGTGTGTGTGTGTGTGTGTGTGTGTGTGTGTGTGTGTGCACATATGCGGCCTTGGCATACGAGGGCATGAACAAGTCATGCGATGATGTGTGAATATTTATGATGCGAGGTATGGACAAAGACACAGAGAGAGATGATGAGGTGAGGGGGGGAGGGGTAGAATAGAGAGAGAGAGAGAGAGAGAGAGAGAGAGAGAGAGAGAGAGAGAGAGAGAGAGAGAGAGAGAGGAGGAGGGGGCGTCTTGTTGTACTGGAGGGCGCAGCAGAGAGAAATGTCAGCCACAGCCTACAGGGGCTCCAGAATGACAAGGTGCAGTCCCTGTGATTGACCAAAAGAGGGCAGTGTCATCAACAGAGAGCAGAGGACAGGCCAGACTGGGCCTGGTGGGGCTGGGGTCAAACCATTAGTCAGTTCTGTCATCAGGTGGACAGACTTCAAAAAAGTACAAAGTAAACATTTGATACAGAAAAATATACATATACACATAATTATGCAGAAAATGTATACGTCATTAAAAGTAGAGCCGCTGCTCCTACACTTGGAAAGGAGGTGGTTCGGGCGTCTAGTACGGATGCCTCCCGAGCGTCTCCCTAGAAAGCACGTCCCACTGGGAGGAGACCCCATGACAGAGCAAAGACCAGATGGAGGAAGTGGCCGAGGAACGCCTCGGGATCGCCCCAGAGGGTGCGGATAATGTTGCTCAGGAGAGGGAACACTGGACATCTCTGCTGGAACTGTTACCACCGCGACCCAATTCCGGATAAGCGGTTGAAGATGGATGGATGGGTAATAGACCAGTCAGAAAATGTTACGTTTTTGTAACCCTATCTATTTTGTTTGTGAAAAGCAAGTCTATTCTAGTTTTGGATTGATTAGTGATTTTCTGGTGGGATGGTGTATTAACTGTGTGAGCTGTTTGAGGCTTTTCCTACCACTTATGTCATTTCTGTTTACATTCACGTCCCCGAAAAAAATATAATTTCTTTGTTGCAGACATTAAACAATGCTTTTAGCTGATCATAAAAGTAAACCTCTGCCGTTGGATGGCGATATAGGCAGATCAGAATAAAGGATATTTCAGTTGATAGTGATCCACACCAACACACTCAAGCTGAACCTCCTCTGGCCATCCGATCTGTCTGCATTGCAGGGTGTTTTTAATGTACAGCAAAGGCCCCCAACCTTAGGTTTTTTTGTTTGATTCCTGTTGGAGACCAGTGTTGCATCTCTCTCTCTCTCTCTCTCTCTCTCTCTCTCTCTCTCTCTCTTTCTCTCTCTCTCTCTCTCTCTGCCTTTAGTGTCCTGTCTCTCTACTATCCTACATATCCAAATGAAGCAAAAACTGAAAATAAATAAAGAAATCATGCTGTCCATGTATATTTTCCATTTCAACGCTCTCTTCTGCCTCCAGACCTACTTGTACAGTACATGACTTGGTTAAAAGAGTTTGGTCTGGGTCCAATATGATGCATGGTGACAAGCAGCAGGCCGTTAATGTAATATTATAAACTAGGCCCCTACAAGCTATTGCCGTTTAACAAATGGTTCTGTAGCATTCAGTTTACTTTAAAACATTTTAATTTAATTTAAATGTTTTCTTATTTTATAAAATGTTTGTTAAAAAAGAAAGTCAGAGGGCAGATAGAGAGGAGACAAGATGAGAATGGGATTGGAACTTTCTCTGATCCTCGCCACTTTAAATTGAGCATACAGTAAACTCAATGCACTAACTGGTTGAGCTACAAGGCACTTCCACTATTAGAACATTTTAATGGCAGACAAAGCAATGATGCCATTGTGTGACCTTCCTCAGGAAAGTCACAATCTAAAAGCGTTAACGAGAAAGTGCAAGACAGTGTGGGGGAATATTAGATTCACTTTATTGGCAGTCTGACAAGGAATGTTCCAGTGGTATGTGATGCACTGAACACTAGTGACAATTGACAATAGTCAGTTATCTCATGGCTACAGAAAACCACTAAGGGCTATGGTCACACCTACTGTAAAGCCCTTTGCACACAGGACAGTTGCGTTTTTTTCGTTTGCGGCATGAATAAAACGCATTGGATTTGGTGTGCAAGGCTGTGCGGAATCGGCGCTGCGGATCCAAAAAGGAGTCATGAAAGGAGTGATGAGTTTTTTACCGCATGCGACAAGACGCACGAATCGAACTGGGTTCGATCGAGAAAAAAACGCACGGCGGCAGCCACTCGTCGCACGGCTAATTCGGAGCCGGTGTGCATGAGGTCATAGAGAATCATTGTTTTCTTTTCAAAAAATTATATTGTCCGTTTTATCCGTGCGGTTAAACGCGCCTGTGTGCAAAGGGCTTAACTTTGTATCTGCCAGGGCGCATCAAGTAGAGAAAAAGTTTATTTGAAGCAGATAAATACTCAAGACCATTGCAGCTTTTCCCTCTCTGTCCAACCAGATGAGACATGTAGAGGGTCCTGCAATCTATTCCGCTTTTTTTAGGCTGCGCTGACTGCACAAACCTTGGGCTGTTTCAATCACTTAAAAACTATATACTTGGTTTACCAGGGGTTCCCCAGGGGTCTATCCTTACCCCCCTCCTTTTCCCCTCTTCACCAAATATCTTTGCCAAAAATAGCCGATCTACAAGCTCAAGGCGTGAGATTGAAAATCGGCTATTTTCACAGAATGCTCGCCTTTTATGACATGCCCAGGATAGGGACACTAAGGTATACTGTGTGTACAGTATGTGGTTAAAAGTGTCCAAAGGGACACTGGGGTGTGCTGCAAGCAAGTTGAAAATCTGTCTGTCTCTCCGCCAGTCAGTTTAGTTTCAGTATTCTGACAAGAATGTGAGTGTTTCTGTGTCAGAAAATTAAAACTGGACGAGCGGGACCGACAGCTGTTAAAGGACGATACCTCAGCATTTCACCAGAGACACAAAAAGAGGAATGAAAAGTGAGTGGAAGAGGAAGAGAGAGTTGTGTGTGTGTGGTAACTTCCAGACACACATTATGAAAGAGTGTGTGTGTGTGGGGGGGTCAGAGTCTGAGTGAGTAATAAGAACAGGGAACAGATAGAGAAAGGGGGAGGCAATGAAACAAAGAGAGAAAGGCATTTGTTGATAACTTTGGAAAAATGTAACATTTTTGTCATGAAACAAATTCCTGGTGTGAGTGAAAACACCAGGTGCTCTTCCAAAAACACCCGGCTGGGAATGCTTCAGAGCACTTTGGGGCTGCAACGTTTTATTCAGCCATGGTAGCTATGATATAGATACAGAATATCATATAATATATAAATCCTTTCATCTCGATCTGAGCCATTCAAAAACAATAGCATGTCAGTCTTACCCGGTTTAGCATACAGATACTGTCCTCATTATACGTAAGTAAACAAGCCTTGCCAAGCCATGTGTAGCTGTAGTGTGAGGTAGCATGACGTTCTAGAACTCCCCCCAGCCACGATGTGCAACTACAACCGCTGGACATGACGCTAGCAGGGATTTAGCCTCAATCCAACCCTTGATGCTGAGTGCCAAGCAGACATTGGGTCCCATTTTTATAGTCTTTGGTAAAAACCCCTGCTTTCCAATCTCAGGGCGGACACTCTAACCACAAGGCCACTGGCTGAGCTGGTCATAGGGAATGTATTTAATTTTTTAAGGCTAAGCTAGTTGCGGAGGGCTCCTCAAAGAAAGAAAGAAACGCAAAGGCTCTGCCTCCCGTCGTGTCAAAGCAGTTTTCATTGAATGTTTACAACTTGATGAGAGGATTAAGTGGTACTATCCACACACCATGAGAGTGAACCAGGCAAGTGAAACCTGTCTTGTGTTCTCTCCTCTCCAAGTTTGAGGTCAGTAAATAAATAACAGTAACACTACAATGATGTGTATCTCTCAATCATCTATCTGTGTTGTTAACCGAGGTGTTCTGTAACATTGTGCCTGACAAAAGTGAGAGTGAGTATTTCATACGTTTGATGAACTGTGCACGTGGCGTGTCGCAATCACATGCAATAAGTGTAACTCGACGTGCATTTATGTGGGACAGGCGGCAGTCATCTGGTTTTCAAAATTAGGCCAATAAGGAAGAGCCGTTTCCCCTGCAGTTCTCATTAATGGCCTAGCAGATGTCGCTATTTCCCCTTCTGCTGGCTGCAGACAAACTAAAAATTCCAACTTCCAATGAGATTTTAGCTTGATTATATTACCCGTAGTAAACATTTTCATAAATACTTTATTTTTTCAATGGCTAGTTTAAAGTATTTTTTCAATCATCATGATATGAATTAAAAACATTATGGTCCTGTTAATTTTTAAAATTAATGATAAATTAGGGCAGTGGTTCTCAAACATTTTTGTCGCATCCCTATAAATAACCTTTTCCATCCATGGCACCCCTGACTGTACCTTAGGTTAAATATGTAAGAGAAAGTATGTCACAAGGAAAATAATA
The DNA here is from genome assembly GCF_963921795.1 of Nannobrachium achirus. Classification (NCBI taxonomy): domain Eukaryota; kingdom Metazoa; phylum Chordata; class Actinopteri; order Myctophiformes; family Myctophidae; genus Nannobrachium; species Nannobrachium achirus. Next base: position 76,779 of record NW_027664771.1, on the reverse strand, counting down.
TTTGTTTCCATTACAATGGATTGAAAATAACATCATTTAACCACTTGAATTCCCCAGCATTCCTATTCTGTGGGGAACCCACGTTGTGACGCGCTGTGAGCTTGTAGATCGTCTATTTATGGTGAAAAGACTTGGTGTATTGTAGGCTGAAAAAGATTGCATCAAGTACAGTGCAACTCAGGTCCGGTGGGGAGAGAGAGGTGGGGAGTGACACGCAGTAAAGGCTGTCAGGATCGGGAGTCGATCCGTGAGTCTGGACCACTAGCCGACCAGGCCGGTGGATTTTGAAGGTCTGTAGAAGCCAAAGGGGCTCCCTTCATCCATATTTTTTTACAGTCTATGGTGTGGAAACAGTAGCCCAATACTGTTATTTGGCCATTCTGGGGATATCATATATGGTTAAATCAATACATTTTATTTTAAGAAAAATATATTTTTATATTAAAGAAATCGGGCTCATGCTCATGGTGCTCCAGCACCAAATCATTTGCAGATTAACATCATAAATCTCATACGGTCTGTCTAGCAGAGTCACTCAAGGGTTCACATTTTAGACTTCAATTAGAGAAAGGAAAAGACAAGTGTTAAAATGTTTTCATTTACTTCTTTCTATCGTTTCATCCATTTTAGCGAGTTCGATTTCAGTGGGTGAGCGCATGCGTGCAAGTGGCTAATATGTCTTTTTAGACACAATGAGCCGACAAATTCTTTATTACTATTTAAAGTAACACTACTAGCCCACATAAGTCACACCTAACCATGAAAGATTGCGGTGCATGTTGGGAATGGGCTTATTGTGTCTAAAAATACATATTTAGCCGCTTGTACGCATGCCCCCAACCACTGAAATCAAACTTGCTGAAATGGCTAAAACGATTGAAAGCAGTAAATGAAAAACATTTTAACACTCATCTTTTCTTTTCTCTAAAACATGAACCCTTGTCCTTTAAATATCTTCATTGAAATAGCCGATCGACAAGAGTTGGTCGCTCAGCTATTTTCTGAAAAGCTCACAGAGTGGGTCGATCTGCTATTTTCTGCAACGTTTTTTTTCTTTTTCTTTTCCCCAGAATACGGATGCTGGGGTTTAAGTGGTTAAGCGCTGGGTATACAATACAACACAATATTTGGTGAAGACGATGAACTCACAGCTTTGTACGTCTTCTTCTGCCCGGCGTGCTTTGGAGCTTTACTGGGATCAGCGCTGACCTCCACATGCATGGCATAGATGATGTCAAAGAAGTCCTCCACCACCGCCACGCGCTTCAGCGACGAGTCCCCTCCAGACACACCGTCCACACACTGCTGGGAGGCACAGAGACACACCAGAAGGGAGAGAGATTGAGAATAATAGACCTGGAACGCATTATTATGCATTATTACTTTAAAGGACAACTTTGTTTTTTTACAACAAGGGTTCATATTTTAGATTGTAATTAGAGAAAAGAAAAGTAGAGTGTTACAATGTTGACTTTATTTTGACTTCAGTGGGTGGGGGCATGCGTACAAGTGGCTATGTCTTTTTAGACACAATAAGCCGGCAATTTCTTTGTTACTATTTATAGCAGCCCCCATAAGTCACATCTGACCATGAAAGATTGTGGTGCATCTTGGGAATGGGCTTATTGTGTAAAAAGACATGCATGTAAATCAAAATCATTAAAATCACTAAAAGGATAGAAAGAAGTAAATGAAAACATTTTAACACTCATCTTTTCTTTTCTCTAATGACAATCTAAAATACGAACCCTTGTTGTAAAAAAAACAAAGTTGTCCTTTAACCATTATTTTATGCTTTAACGATCAAAAGAAAATAGCAGATCTACAAGCTCACAGCGTGGCACTGGCTGTGAGCTTGTATATCTTCTATTTTTCAATAGCTAAAGTATACAATAATTGGTCTTAATGGGTTAATCTACAGCAACGGTCTTCAATATCTTACAGGCCAATGACCCCCTAGCTGAGATAGAGATGAAGCAGGGACCCCCACTACATATTGTATACATTACAATCATGTTGCAGATTAAACCTTTCATGGATTTCATAGATGGCTTAGACTTGTTTGACAGCACTATCATAAGCGATGTGTTGGATTCATGTTAATGTGTATTCTTCAGACATTTAACTGACTGTCAATGCTTAGTTAAATTTACCTTCCACTATGCACTTGGTCTGCTCCTTTTCCCCTCAACAAACCTCTTTGCCGAAAATAGCCGATCTGCATCATTGGCTATTTTTGGCTAAAGTTATCCTCATAATAGGGATGCTGTCCTATCACACAAACATTTGGCGGCCTCTCTGTAGTAAGTCTGAGGACCCCCTAGAGGTTCCGAACCCCCTGTTGAAAACCTCTGATTTACAGTATACACATTATTGCTATAACAACTCACTAGTGACTGCCATATGTACAGTAATTACTCACGAACCCAAACCTCCTAAAGAGAGGACTGCTAGACACAGACCATAACGGAGAGAGGAGTCAGTAGTTACTAAAGAGATGGATAGACAGAAACTCTCTCTCTCTCTCTCTCTCTCTCTCACACGCACGCACGCACGCACGCACGCACGCACGCACTTTCCATTTCCCACAAGGCCATGGCATAGTTAAGTGAACCACCGAGGAGCAAAGGAGAGTGGGAAACTGTGTGTGTTTATGTGTGTGTGTGTGTGTGTGTGTGTGTGTGTGTGTGTGTGTGTGTGTGTGTGTGTGTGTGTGTGTGTGTGTGTGTGTGTGTGTGTGCACATGCATGTGCAAGGAAGTGAGAGGGAGACAGGAGACAGAGAAAGACAAATCTGTTTGAAGAGGGAGGAAGGGATAGAAGAGTGACTGAGTGAGTGAGAAAAAGAAAGAGAGAGAGAGAGGCCTGGATCGCTGGTGTAGCACCAGGCTCCTGGGCTCCAAAGTAGCCTGACAGCGTATCGCAGGTTCGAGTCCCGATCCCGACGGACTTTGATGCATGTCACTCCCCATCTCTCTCCCCATTTCATGTCACACTACTATCCTATCAATAAAGGCATTAAAGCCAAAAAAGAAATCTTTCAAAAAAAGGGAGAGTGAGATATGCGAGGCCAAGAGTAGGTGGTGGACTGATGAAGAGGAGAATATTTGAGAGTAAGGTTTCTGTATGTCCACAGAGAGTCACAAGAACAGAAAAATTACACACACAAATACACACAACTTCTGCTGCTACCATGGTAACCGATAGGAGGCCGACCTCATGGGGCAGGTGAGCCTGTGTCTGGGTGTGTGTGTGTGTGTGTGTGTGTGTGTGTGTGTGTGTGTGTGTGTGTGTGTGTGTGTGTGTGTGTGTGTGTGTGTGTGTGTGTGTGTGACTTGACTATGGGCATCATGTCAGTATTGTACATTTCTTGGAGGAAATACGATTAAATGAAACCGTCTTGATGCTGGTTGGAAATAAACAAATGAACAGACAATTCAGTGACGTAACTGATGTTGCTAGGTTTTCAATGTCCGGGACCCACAGGTGGTCATTCAAATGGGTCCAAGAATTATTTTATGGTTAAGCTGCTTCCAGGTAGCGGACCTGCGGTACAGAACTGTTCATATCTGTCCTACTTGACTGTGTTAACGTGGTCTAAACTGAAACACTGAAATGGAATCTCATAGACCTTTGTATATCAAATGTATCATTGAATATTCCCATTGAAATCCTGAATCTGATTTGACCAATTCAATTCTGATTTAGGTACAACCCTTACAAATGCTTAAATTGCATAGAACACTAGATTTGAACAATAATAGATATATTATTCTATTTGAACATACTCTGGTTGCCTGTCTGTTAAAAACCTATTTTAAGATTTTACTGATTATTTTGAAGGCACTTCATATCTTGACCCATGATGACATTTTAGGGATATTAACCCAAAGATATTAGAGTTTAGACACTAAGGGGTTAGTAACTAAAACTTCAAATCTAGTCTCTCAAGGAGGACAAGTATTCCACCATATTTGAATATTAGAGAGGAAAAAAGACCCAAAAGTAATGCACACATATGTACATATATTTTTAACTGACATTTCTGCTTAGCCACATTCTAGATAGGCTTCAACTAATTAGATTTACAGTGGGACTTATTTCCAAAACTGAAGTGGAGGGGCATGAAGGCATCCACATTATTTTCTGCCGATTTTCAGCACTGATGCACAATGTACAGTTACAGTACAGTTAGATGGAAGCATTTGTGGAAACCAACAGTCTCGAGAGACAACCAGAGTAGAAACGACACAAATCCGGTGGGGACGGACACATCAATG